>NW_005241285.1:0-246 GCF_000412655.1 Myotis brandtii
GCCCAGAGAAAGGACCCTCAACTCAATCTGAACCCAGGAATGCTTCCTGGAAGAAGTGACGCCTCAATGAGTCTTGGGAGGACCCTGTCCCTTTCCCTGAGGGGACTGAGTGATGACCAGGGCTGCCAGGGAAGTGTGTGACCGCTGTGGCTCTCGCAGGGAGCAACTGACGGTACAGATACGTAAAGACTAAGAACACAGCCCTGACCGGTGTGGCCCAGTGGATGGAGCGTCGGCCTGCGGACT
>NW_005241286.1:0-246 GCF_000412655.1 Myotis brandtii
AGAGCAAATTCCTAAGCTACTTTAAGAAAACATGAATGAATGGAGACAGGAAAGGAATAGACAGGAATAAGTGAAGGCAGCAACAATATTGTGGATAGAACTGATCAAGAGTAGTTGAAACCACAGAAGATGACATGTATTTGAGAAAAAAAAGAAAAATAACAAATTGCCCTACTCTTAGAAAGAGATGGCATTTGAATTGTATAGACCCTAAATGTATGGACAGCCCTAGCCAGTTTGGCTTAG
>NW_005241287.1:0-246 GCF_000412655.1 Myotis brandtii
AATGTGTGTGGCTACATACACCTGATCTATAAAGCCTTGCTGATGGCACCAGGTCTGCGCCAACATGGCTTTATGCCGGACCACTTAGGGACAGTTTCCGGTCCGAAGCCTTCGGGCATTTTTCAGAGGCCACATCAAATTTTCCAGGCCCCTTAGGGGACCATCTAGGAAATGGCTGTCTCCAAGGCACCAAATGAGGGTTTTATGGTTTCAAGAGTGAATATCCTGAAAGTGCCTGACTTCACA
>NW_005241288.1:0-246 GCF_000412655.1 Myotis brandtii
AGTATATATTTTCATCTCTCTTGCTACCACTCAAGCAAAAGCATCCATAGGCAATCTGACTGACATTGCTGTGTTCCAATAAAACTTTATTTATGCAAACAGACAAAGGGCCTGATTTGGTCCATGGGTAAAGGGAGAATTTGGGGTGATATCAGACCTTTTCTCTCTGCCAAACCTGGCAAAGGGGGTGGCTAAGCTATACTCTGGGTGGGGATACTTTCATCTATGGGGGATGAAAAGCCCAAA
>NW_005241289.1:0-246 GCF_000412655.1 Myotis brandtii
GGGGAGACAGGCGGCTGAACGACAACAGAACAAAACAGCGGGAAAGGAACTGTGCCCTCGCGCAACCCCGGGCAAAGGCGGGAGTCCCTCCCCTCCCTCCTCCCACCCCCCCTCCATCGTGTCCGGAGGAGCAGGGCTCCCTCATGTACCCGTTGCTCCGACAGGGATGCGGAACCACTGGCCTCGTCCCTCCCCAGAAACCACGCTGGGGTCCCGGGCGGACTAACCTCCACGTCCCGGCGGCGG
>NW_005241290.1:0-246 GCF_000412655.1 Myotis brandtii
TGACAAGCAGTTCATTTTTCTTGGTCGAATTCAGAAATGCTATCTTGTTTGGGAGAAAAGGTTTGCAGAGGTGTGATACCTTCATACCTCATTGTACTGCACTTCGCTTTATTGCGCTTCACAAATGTTTCATATTTTACAAATCAAAGGCAAGACCCAACCCCAGAAAGTAATGCTAAGCACTTTACATGTATTTCCTCATTTAAGTCCCAAATCATCCCTAGGAGGTGAGCTAACTATTATTGT
>NW_005241291.1:0-246 GCF_000412655.1 Myotis brandtii
TTGTGCGAGGTCACGGTGGTGAAGCCAAGGCGAGCCCAGGTCTTCAAGTGCTGAAGGCTCTCCTGCGCCGCCTGCTGCGCTCCTGGGCCCGGCAGCCTCCCGGGACGGGCAGCCCTGCGGGCTCCCTGCGCTGAACCAGAGTGCCTGCTGGGCTTCCCCTGCTCCGCGCACAGCTGTCCTGTGGACGCGCTCACCCTTCAAAGGTTTGTGTTCACTCCTCGCCCACCTGGAAGCTGGATCCCGGCC
>NW_005241292.1:0-246 GCF_000412655.1 Myotis brandtii
TCTCTCATCATTGATGTTTCGATCTCTCTATCCCTCTCTCTTCATCTCTTCAAAAATAAATAAAAACATATTAAAAAAATAAAGTATTGTCCTGAATTATAATGTTGGTCTTTTCAAATTCCTCCCCATGAGAGCAAAATCAGGACTCTGTCCCCAGGACAGTAGGAAGAAGCACCACCATGTTCTGCAGGACCTGAGCTACTGGCCTCAAAACTTCATGAAAAGAGTAGATGAAAACATGTAATT
>NW_005241293.1:0-246 GCF_000412655.1 Myotis brandtii
AGGAGGAAACTTGAATAGTAATATTGTATGTGTCCAACTTATCATGTAAACACAGTTCTCATGGTTATATCACATAGAAAGTAACATCCACAAAGTAACTGGAACCTAAGAATTAGAGTTTTAGCATTTGAGGAGATCCTGTATTGAAGGAAGAATAAGACCTGGGCTTGAAGTTAGACTGTGTTGGCTTCAAATTATATCTCTGCTATTTCCTCTGATTCTACAATCTTGGGAATGGTGTTTAAC
>NW_005241294.1:0-246 GCF_000412655.1 Myotis brandtii
AGATCATGTGATACTTGTCTTTCTCTGAATGCCTCATTTCACTTAGCAGGATACTAAAGCTTTTATTCTTAAGGTAACGAAACTGATCCCATCATTTCTCTGAGATCCTCACAACCACCCTGTGAGGTGAGGAAGGAGTAGCTTTCCTTCTGCCCGACTGGAGCGCAGGGTGGGTGAGAGCTAAGCAGTCACCCTTCCTGGCGCGTGAGGGGCAGAGCCTGTCTCCTGCCAGGGCTCTGACCTCAG
>NW_005241295.1:0-247 GCF_000412655.1 Myotis brandtii
AAGCTCTCACCAATTTTGAAGGAGTCCAAGCAAAGATCTATTTGGTGAACACCTTGATGAGTATTTTAATTTGTGTGAAAGGAAGCTTAGGTTAGAAGAAAGAAGTAAACCCGACAAAAAACCCCAGAATTTTCCCATACAAATTTTATTTTGATAGTGAATATATTTTAAACTCTTCTATTAAAATAGTATCATGATTTATTTTTAATGCATCTATGTTAAACATAATATTATGTGCATTTGTTTC
>NW_005241296.1:0-247 GCF_000412655.1 Myotis brandtii
TCCTGTGGTAGGGCTCTCTCTTGTGCTCAGTCTGGCGATGTTTGTGCCAGTTGTCCCAGGATATGCCCATGGCTGAGTCCTGGCTGGAAAGAGGGACAGCTCATGTAAAAAGTTTTTATGAATGGACTTTTTAAAAATTTTATTTTTATTGTTGACAGTATTTCAGATGTCCCTTATTTTCCTCCCTTTGCCCTCCTCCACCCAGCCCCCGCCCCACCCCAGGACCTCACTGCACTATTGTCTGAGT
>NW_005241297.1:0-247 GCF_000412655.1 Myotis brandtii
TAAAATCCTCAACAAAATATTAGTAATATATTAAAAAGATCATACACCATGACCAAGGGATGCAAGGCTGGAAAAATATTTGCAAATGAATAAATGTGATACAGCAAGTAAGTAAATTATAAGACAAAAATTACATGATAAGATCAATAGATGCAGTGAAAGCATTTGACAAAATCCAACACACATTTTTTAACAAAAACTCTCAGCAAGGTGGGAAAAGAGGGATCATACCTCAACATAATAAAAT
>NW_005241298.1:0-247 GCF_000412655.1 Myotis brandtii
CATATTCAGCTGGGAAGCAAAAGCCTGTTTGCTTCACTAGGAAGCTACAACCTCATACAGCATTGTACCTCGAAGGGAATTAGTATCCCCTTCTTCCCCTATCCGGTACTGGCTGTTGCGGGGAGAAGGGGGAGATAGGCATGTGTGCAATAGGAGTTGGGGTGGCGCAAAGGAGGTGCTTGCCTGTCAGGAGCTCGCTAAATCTTGAAGATGAATCAGTCAGTTTGAAGAAGCTCCTGGTTAAAAT
>NW_005241299.1:0-247 GCF_000412655.1 Myotis brandtii
CCCCAGTTCCAGAATCAGCCATATCTCTAAGGATCCCTGGTTTCTTTTACTGGATGAAGGTCTTAGAAACCAAGATCTAAGTGTAGGTATGCTCATTGCTAATGGAATGTCACTCCTTGTAGACTCTTTTCACTGACAGATCAAGGAAATATATGTGTGTGTATACTAACCCTTGAATATACATATACATTTATAAATATTCCTACATGCAACCATCTATATCTATATTAAGCTAAACATGAGTTCA
>NW_005241300.1:0-247 GCF_000412655.1 Myotis brandtii
GAGCCTCTCAGCCTCCAGGAGCCGAGGAAGAGGCGGGGACGGGGCCTGGAAGGGAACGGACTTCACGCACACGCTAAGGGCGCTGGAAGGAAGCGGAGCGGGAACGGGAAAAGCCAGGCGGCCCGGCGAGCAGGAGGCTGGGCGGCTGGGAGGGGACCGGCACCTGGTGGGCTCCCGCACACCCTCCCTCGTCTTCCTCACAGCAATTTAGAACCTGTGAGTGTATAAAAGAAACTATCGGCTTTGC
>NW_005241301.1:0-247 GCF_000412655.1 Myotis brandtii
TGGGACACTTTGAGGGGTTTTCATAAGGGACTGTCCCCGAAGGTAGAGGAGAACAGGGCCAGCCCTGTGTCAGGCTAGCAGGCTAGTACTTCTAGGACCACAAAGTCCACTAAAGGAAGAGCCCTGTGAGGAGTGATGGGGGGAGGGTCAGCCTGCAGGAGTGTGGTTGTCAGTGAAGGGGTTCGGGCCACTTGTTCCCACAGGAGGAAACTGAGGAGCAGGGCCTTGATGCCACCTCCTCACTGCC
>NW_005241302.1:0-247 GCF_000412655.1 Myotis brandtii
TTTTCCACATGTAGTCCTTGGACTGTCTAGCAGGAGTCGCCCAAGGTGATTCTCAACAATATGCATTCTAGGGCTCGATGCCAGGTCTGCTAAATCAGAATAGAGGGGAAAGCAGAGGGAGAAGGGACAGAGGAATGGGCATGCACATTTGTGACAGGTTCCCCAGCCGAGTCTTCAACTCTTTAAAATGTAAGAGTTCTTTCTTTTTTTAAAAAATATATTTCTTTATTGATTCCAGAGAGGAAGG
>NW_005241303.1:0-247 GCF_000412655.1 Myotis brandtii
GCTTATTGGCACCAGAGGCTGTTGGTGATGTTTTGTCTCATAACCCACGCCTTTCTTGCCGCTGCCCTGGAGAGGGTCGCTGCCCATCACTGGAATTCTGGCTGGTCTTAAACCAGGGTAGATTCTTGGTCTTCCTGCCCTGTGCTTCTGTAAAAACCTGGCAGAACTTGAGAGGTGGGAGGGAACAGAAAAACACCTGGACTTTCTCGCATTTCTCTTCTTGGATGGTAACTGGAAATTAAGTAGG
>NW_005241304.1:0-247 GCF_000412655.1 Myotis brandtii
AATGGCTCCAGCTATCTTCTACATCCTGATGACTCACTCCTACATTTATATCTTCTGTTCATAATGTCTGGTGATCCACGGTCAGGACCCTGCTTCTAGAGGAATCAGGAGCCTAGGGGCCCCTCTGCCTTGGACCAACAGAAAAAGCAGGTGGCTTCTGTACTTTCCAGCATCACTCCCTCCCCCAACCTGGCCAAGTAAGGCTTTTGGTGCCCGTTTTCAAAAGATGTAAATTAGTAGTGGAAGT
>NW_005241305.1:0-247 GCF_000412655.1 Myotis brandtii
TCCCACACAGTGTTTTCATATCTCTTAAGGTCTTTTCTATCACCCTCCACTGACAGCCTATACTCATTCATCCGTCATTTATTGGATTGGGAACCCTCTTCATGCCAATGCCCCTGTGGGGTGCTGAACATACAAACCTCAGAGCTGAATGACACACAAGGCACCTACCATCTACTCTCCATAAATCAATGGATATTAAATTATTGTGGTAACAAGTGATAAGGACCAATTTGGCATTACATACAAA
>NW_005241306.1:0-247 GCF_000412655.1 Myotis brandtii
TTGAGCCTTATGTAAAGACCCTGTAAAGCTGAGTGAGTGACAAGTGATCATTTGTGAAAAATCAGAGGAGGAAAATATTTATTTTTCTAATGATCTGATTTTTCTCTCCACTTGCCATTTATCATCTGGTTTTACCTTAGTCCAAATACTGAGTAAATAATTTAGGGAGCAAAAAATTTTTATTTCAAGTGTTTAAAAATATATGCTATTTTAAAAATTATGCATATAAGGCAAAGTCTGAAATTTT
>NW_005241307.1:0-247 GCF_000412655.1 Myotis brandtii
CACACCTCCACCTGCTCTGTGCTCAGAGCTGGGCTGTATGGGTGAACCAGACCAGGCGGGGTCCTGCTCTCACCAAACTGACAGTCCCAGAGCGAGGCTGGGCGGAGGTGTGCCTGCACACAGTGTACCTCCGCCCAGGCTCCCTCCATCCCAGAGCCTGCCGTCTGTCCCGGGCCTCGCACAGCTGGGCCTGCGGTCTGGGCTAGCCCCGTGCCTCTCCCTCCCAAAACTCACCCCATTTGCAGTC
>NW_005241308.1:0-247 GCF_000412655.1 Myotis brandtii
AAAGCAGTGGAGAATCCACAGTTAAACATTGGAATGCTTTAATAGAATGTTCTTGTTATGGGACACTGACTACTAAACTTTTTCTAATTATTATATTTTTTTTAATTTTTAGAATCTAACTCCCTCTTATCAGCACACCCTTTTGGTGTGACGAATGAATTGGAGGAGGTATATTGCATGTGGGAATGTGCGTGTTTGCATGTGTGTGTGGGAGTGGGTGTTGTCAGTGAATCTTTTATTCTTCTCC
>NW_005241309.1:0-247 GCF_000412655.1 Myotis brandtii
CAGAGGCCAGTCCGATGGCAGCATGGCTCCATTCCCATAGCTCCCTCTTGCCACCGCACCACGGGTGGCTGGAGCCCACAGCTCCCTCCTGCTGCAGTGCCACGGGCGGCCGGGTCCCAGGACTGACTTCCGCCGTGGGTGGCTGGGACCCAGGACTGACTTCCACCGCGCCGGCCAGGACCCTGGCCTGGTGTTTGGTTGTCCGTCTGGTCATTTAGGTCGTGACGGACCCTGGCTCTTTATATAT
>NW_005241310.1:0-247 GCF_000412655.1 Myotis brandtii
CCTACTGTGCGCCAGGCCTACTGTGCGCCAGGCGCGGTCCCAGGGCCCACGTGTCTCTGCTCCCCTTGGCTGTGTGCACCCAGCAGCATGGCAGCTGCGGACGGTTCTGGAAGCTGTGGGGGACCCACTGCAGCCCGAGGCTGGGAGAACACACATGTGACCTGAAGCCCAGGCCCCGGGACACCACCTGGGAGCTGAGGCCCCAAGTCCACTCTCAGGACGTGTGACCAATGTTGCCACATAGAGA
>NW_005241311.1:0-247 GCF_000412655.1 Myotis brandtii
AGAGAGGAATGGGGACCAGCTAGGCTGCGGCCCGGGATAGAAACAAGCCACCTGCCCTGTGGTCCCAGGCATCAGCAGCTGTGCCTGCGCCTGTGGCCTAGGAGAGGGACAAGCCACACACCCTGTGGTCCCAGGCGCCAACGGCTGCACCTGCACCCATGGCCTGGGAGAAGAACAAACCGCCTGCCCCAGTGTCCCACGTGCCAGCGGCTGTGCCTGCGCCTGCAGCCCAGGAGAGGGACAAGCC
>NW_005241312.1:0-247 GCF_000412655.1 Myotis brandtii
CAGCTGGTCTTGAGCCATGAGGTCGTCACATCATAATGATCACCAAGGACTCAGACATTTTATTTAATGTCAGTAATCCCATTAGGTTGGCATCAAATTACCATTTGACAGCTGAGGAAACTGAGGTCAATGACTTGAGGTGAAGTGACTCAAGGTCACATGGCCAGTAACTGACAAGTGGGGGTTCCTGACCCAGGTATGAGGACTCCAAAGCCATTGCCACTGGACTCTGGTGTCCTGACACCCT
>NW_005241313.1:0-247 GCF_000412655.1 Myotis brandtii
CGCTGCCAGCATGCAGCCTCTCTCTTTTTTTCTTTTCTTTTCTTTTTTATTGTTTTAAGCAAACCCAGACAGGAACCCCCTTCCCGGGAGGTGAGGGTGTTGACGTGGAGCTGAGGCGGTGCTGGGGGGGCTGGGACCCCGTCCGAGACCAGGCTTGTCTCCTGCGGGACTGAGTGGGGCTCAGGGCACCCAGCTGGGCGGCTGGACTGCGACTGCGCGTCCCCCACAGGGCAAGTGGGGAGGGGGA
>NW_005241314.1:0-247 GCF_000412655.1 Myotis brandtii
GCTCCAGCTTGAGCTCAGCCCGGCGGCCAGGACCCTCCTCTGGCTCCACCTTCCCGGTGGCGTCCACCTTCCCCGCTGCCTCCACCTTCCCGGTGGCGTCCACCTTCTCCACCGCCTCCACCTTCCCCTCCACCTTCGCCTCTGTCTCCACCTTTCTCTCCGCCTTCTCCGCCGCCGTCTCCGCCGTCTCCGCCTCTTCTACCTCCTCCGCCTCCACTGGCTGCGGCTCCTCCCCCTGATGGCTGGG
>NW_005241315.1:0-247 GCF_000412655.1 Myotis brandtii
TAACATATGCAGCTCTGTGGCAGCTCCATCCAAGCAACTTAGAGAAAAGTAAGCGCTCTTCTTCTGGCTTACGTGCCCCTGATCAGCACTATTCCGGTCTCCAAACGGCCCTTCCGTTCCCGCCTTAATTGCCGCAGAAGATTTAAGGATAAAGGAGAGCTCAGAGAGAGCTGTTCACTGGGGGGTGAACAGAGCCCAGGGGCTGGCACCGTGGGAAATTGTGCATATCGCCATGTGTTATTAAAAT
>NW_005241316.1:0-247 GCF_000412655.1 Myotis brandtii
TGGGCATTTTAATTTTGCAAGGCACATGCCTGGGTTGGGGGCTTGATCCCTGGGGAAGGGCAGGGGGGCATGCAAGAGGCAGTCAATGAATGATCCTGCCTCACCATCAATGTTTCTATCTGTCTCTCACTTTGTCTCTCAAATCAAGTTTTTTTAAAATCTTTAAAAAAAAGAAATTTAAAGGATCATCATTGATAATTATAATAGCACATTGATAATTATCTGTAGTCATTTCAAGTATATAATC
>NW_005241317.1:0-247 GCF_000412655.1 Myotis brandtii
CCAAAAAACTCCAGGTCTCCCTTCAATGGCATGTACCCCGTGATTGCACCGTGGCTGGCACTTCCACATCACGGGCCCTTCCGCTCAGGCAGGGTGCACACTCCATACCCTGCGCCTGCGCTGCTGCCACCGCAGAGGCACTTGCGCCCAGGGAGGCTGGGGGCTCCCGAGGCACCTGCGGGCAGAGGGTGGGGGGGGAAGGAAGGAGGATTGCAACAATACCTCTGGGAGGAGGCAGCTGGGGCAG
>NW_005241318.1:0-247 GCF_000412655.1 Myotis brandtii
ATGCTCCCCGAGGTCTGCCCAGCCAGACCTGGCCGTGCCTGCGGGCCAGTCACATGGCTGTCAGAGAGGGCGGGTTTTTCTTGCATGTCCCTGGGGTGTGTTGGGCCACGATCTACCTTGTTGAGAAATGGAGGCAGATGTTGGGGAAGGCAGATCGGGCCCAGTCTCACTGCTGGTTAGGCCAGCAGAGTGGAGGGCACCCTGCCACCTACTCCCTGAGTAGCCCTGGGCCTCGGCATTCTTATCT
>NW_005241319.1:0-247 GCF_000412655.1 Myotis brandtii
GAAAGAACGGGAGCTTTCCTAAAAAGATTCCTAAACTTGAAACATCGGTGTCATGCACGGATGAGACCAAAGACCCCAAAAAGCCACCTTGCAAAAGGGACGGGAAAGGTGAGGCTCCGTTGCTCTCTATTCCTGTTAAAGTTTGGGTTTGTTGGCCCGATGACAGATTCCTGGGTCCTCCTGAGTCCTTGGTAGTTCAGGTGAGTTTCGACCAGGGGGCAGGGACCCCATGGCTGTGACCAAATGG
>NW_005241320.1:0-247 GCF_000412655.1 Myotis brandtii
ACTTTGTTCTTTTTCCTCAGGATTGCTTTGGCTATTTTTGTGTGTGTGTGTGGTTACATACAAATATGATTATTTTTTGTAATGGTGACTGCTGGACCTCTGCTCTGTGTCTCCACCTCTGTCACTGGGATTAGCCACAGAGTGTGCCTGCCTCTCAGGGAAAAATGCTCCGCCTCTCCAGTTCTCTGAGCTGCAGATAACAGTGCCCTGTAGCCTAACACTCAGTGCTACTGCTTCTCCTGGGGCC
>NW_005241321.1:0-247 GCF_000412655.1 Myotis brandtii
GCGGGCCTCGGACCCGGGCCACTGCGCTGTGTCCCTCGCACCCCGTTTTTGTGCCTGGGTTGGTTTTATTGCCTTCTGCCTTGGTTTCTCCCCACCCCGTCGGGGTCCTCTCCGCCACTTGGGAATGGAACCTCACTTGCTTCGGCTTTTCCTTCCCGTCCCGAGCACACTGGGAACTGGGGAGTGAGGAACGCGGGTCCACACCGTCCCGTATCCCCAGCCGGCGGCCGGCGGGAGCCCGGAGTGG
>NW_005241322.1:0-247 GCF_000412655.1 Myotis brandtii
GCTTGTTAAAATGCAGATTTCTGAGCTCTGGACTAGACCTTCTAAAACAGAATTTCTGAGGTCTGACCAGGAATCTGCATTATTAATATGTACCGCATGTTATTGTACAAAACTCTAAATCTATGGAGTTTTAAAAAACAGTGGCTTAAATAGACAAGCAAAATTAGTGTTAATAAAAAGTATACTAATCTGCTAAGTACATGTGTAAAAACCAACAGCTAGTAACTTCTACTATTCATCATAATTA
>NW_005241323.1:0-247 GCF_000412655.1 Myotis brandtii
ACTGTCATTCATGCACGGCTGGTGTCCACTTAGGGCTCGCCAGGAGCCAGGGACTCACGTTATCATTTCGATTTTGGGCGTGAAACCAAGGGCCGTGGATGTAAGTGACCTTTTCCAAAGTCACACAACCAGCGAGTGGCTAAACCAGAGTCAGCGTCCAAGCTCCAAGGGATCCAGAGACCAAGCTGAGTGCCCAGCCCTCCTCTCTTCTGCTTTTTAAAAAATACATTTTTGCCGAAACCGGTTT
>NW_005241324.1:0-247 GCF_000412655.1 Myotis brandtii
TATGTGCAGATATCATCAGGCAAGGTGGCTCTCACAGCGTAGGAAGGAAACATGCAAGACATTGCCTTCAAGATGCATAGCAATCCTTTGACAAAAGGAACTTTGTTTTACTCTTTTCTGCATCCCCCAGAGGTTCTAGCCTATACATACATGCATATGAATACTGTACATGCATGTAAGTGCTCAGTCATTGACTTAATGGGGGGAAACACACACACACAAATGAATGAATTGGTCAGGAACTTGA
>NW_005241325.1:0-247 GCF_000412655.1 Myotis brandtii
AAAAAAATATCCTCGTGTGAGGATTAACAAAAATAAAAAATAAAAAATTCTCCACCAGTTAAAATATTTTTATAAGTAGCATAATGTTGACCTTATATATTAACAAAAATTTGAGCTGCTCCATAGAGAAATTTGTATCCTCCTAAAATACTGAACTCATCAGACTCTGACCAGGATAACTGTCAGATATGAGACTCTTATATTGGGTAAGAGAGAGGACTAGATCAGTGTTTTTGAAATTTTGAAA
>NW_005241326.1:0-247 GCF_000412655.1 Myotis brandtii
TCCTTGGTCTGCCCATTCTGGGGGATCCAGACTCTTGGTCGCAGCAGTCCGTGGAGTCCACTCATTCTGCATTCTCATACTTAGAAGTAAATTTCCCACTAGTGATTTCAAGTTCTACATAGCATTAATGTATATTGCCCCTCCAAAAAAGTTGGGGGTGGAGAGTGCCAGGAAGGTTGAGAAGTACTCAATTTGGTAAAATTCTGTATAGCAGAACTTCTCAGAAACTTTAATATGCTAATAAGCA
>NW_005241327.1:0-247 GCF_000412655.1 Myotis brandtii
GGTGATGGTTGCACAGCAATGTGAATGCACTTAATGCCACTGAACGATACACTTAAAAATGGTTAAGATGGTGAATTTAGCATTATGTGTATTTTTCTACAGTAAAACACCTGGGGGGGAAGGGAGAAAAACATGAGAAAATGGTAGATTTTATACTATGTGTATTTTACTACAATTAAAAAGAGGACCCGAACCGAAGCCACCGTTTGCGGGGGGAGGGAGGGTGCAGTAGCAGTGGTTCAGCCCC
>NW_005241328.1:0-247 GCF_000412655.1 Myotis brandtii
AGAGGGAACTGAGCCCCAAGAGTTCCAGGGTCTTACTCAAGGGCACAAAGTATTCTTAGAGTACCGGACTTTTTTTTAGGGGAACTTGACCAAGACCCCAATGGCCCGAAACTGCTCATATCAAAAAGCTCTATTCCTTCTTACCCAGACCAGCTCACTGAATCACACGACTATAGGTTACTTTTTACTAGTTTAATAATTAAGGTGTAAGCTTGATGTTCACTCCAGGTCCACTCCAGGTGACCAC
>NW_005241329.1:0-247 GCF_000412655.1 Myotis brandtii
TGAGCACACCGGCTGGGTGTGTAAACTAATAGTTTTGTTTGAGATGACAACTCATTTGTGATGCTCTGTTGACATTTTAAAGTATAAAAATCCTATGATGAATGGCACTAACAAAATTTAAAAGCAAAAAAAATTTACAATTATTCAAATACCTGAATTTTGCTGGAAAAAAGTAAAACTTATCCATAAGAACATATCAATTAGCCCCTGTCCTCTGCTCCCCCACTAAAAATAAATAAATAAATAA
>NW_005241330.1:0-247 GCF_000412655.1 Myotis brandtii
GAGACAGAAAGTAGAATGGTGGTTGCCAAGGCCTGGATGGGAGAGGGTGGAAAATTGTTGTTTAGTGAGTAGAACATTTTAGTTTTGCAAAATGAAAGAATTCTGGAAATGGATTGCACAACAATGTGAATGTACTGAACACTATGGACCTATAAACTTAAAAAAATGAAGATAGTAAATTTGATGTTTTGTGATTTTTTACAATTAAAAATAAAATGGAAAAACATAAATTAACTCAAGCTTCCCC
>NW_005241331.1:0-247 GCF_000412655.1 Myotis brandtii
ATGGAAAGACTTAAAAACTGCCTGAACTTCAGAAATATTCTCCAATCAGGTACAAAGATCCATTGTAAGAGAGTGGAAGCCTTACTAATTTAAGGTTTGAGCACATACTTTTCCAATCATTGCCTGTCTACTAAGTTCTGCAGACACAGCTATAATCATTAAGAACCGAAGCTAAAAAATAAAACTAGAATGCAAACAACTGAACCGAAAAATCAGTGAATGCAAACTGCAGAGGAGAGAAAGTCTC
>NW_005241332.1:0-247 GCF_000412655.1 Myotis brandtii
TCCACAGGTTTAGCCTAATGCAAGCACAGGTGCTATGACATTTTATTTGTATACATGTCTGTACATACACATAGACACACACTTTCATTTCGTTGGGCTCAACTGGGAGTAAAATGGTTGGATCACATGTTGGGTATAAGCTTAAGTTTTTAAAGAATGGCCAAACTGTTTTTAAAGTGATTGTATCATGTGCACCAACTTTTGTTTGAGAAACTGAATAATTAATGTGCCATTTAGCTTTTCCTGG
>NW_005241333.1:0-247 GCF_000412655.1 Myotis brandtii
GGAGGGGGGGAGGCAGGCCATGAGAGCTGGGCATCTTTGGTAAGATCTGTTGATCATGGGCACCTGTTTGCACTTCCCCGTGAAACAAAGTTCCTGGCCAGTGGCCACCCTTACCAGTCACACTTGTTGGGGGAAGAAGCTGTCTAGGCCCCTGGGGCATGTGGCAGGGATCCTCAGGGAAGCAGCTGAACTGTTCTTTTCCAACCTAATGACATTTAAACACACACACACACACACACACACACAC
>NW_005241334.1:0-247 GCF_000412655.1 Myotis brandtii
CTCTCTGAAATCAATAAAAATATATTTTTAACAAAAAGGTACAAAAAATCAGATTCCCCGAGAAGGTGAGTGTTTATCTATATTGTTATGAATGTTGAATGTGTGGATCCTGGAATGAGTAAATTAACAAATAAAGAGGTGAAATCATATAAAATTAGCTAACTTGACAGACTAAGGAAGCCTGGAATACAGAGGGGTCTGGAAAGGAAGGAAGGAGGTGGAAGCAGAAATTGCTAACCGCAGGGTA
>NW_005241335.1:0-247 GCF_000412655.1 Myotis brandtii
AGGTCCACACTCAACACACTCAACCACTGAGCCACACTGGCCAGGCTAACTTGATAATTCTTTAATGAATTAACCTTTTATAGAAGATGCTTAAAAATAGTGCCAGACCTCTGAGATAAGGTAAATAGCAAAACAGACATGGATTCTGACTTCCCAAAACATAGTTTATAAGAGGAGTCAATCAACAAAGCAACAAAGACTCACACAGATAAATACAAAGGTAAAGACTGTGATAAATGTTAGTTTA
>NW_005241336.1:0-247 GCF_000412655.1 Myotis brandtii
TCATGTATGTATGATATATTCATGGTAATTACTTGTTTGTTTTTCTCTTGTTAATCTGCTTTCTGTTACTGAGGCTTTAGCTGAGAACCTAGAAGTATAAAAGAAACAGATTTTTTTTCCCTCCCCTACACTGTCCTCAGATTCTGAATTTCAAATAGTGATTCAGGGTTAAAAAAAAAAGAAGAAGGAAGTGGATTTATGCCTTTTAAGCCCTGATCTCCAGCTTAACTAAGCTTATTGGGTTTCA
>NW_005241337.1:0-247 GCF_000412655.1 Myotis brandtii
AAGCACAGAGAGGGGTGAGGAGGAGCAGGAAGTGAGAGGGAGGGGCAGGAAGTGGCTGTGAGGAGACACAGTAACAGGGCGGGTCCAGGTCCCGAAGGCCAAGGAGGGCTAAGGGGCACAGGGAGAGGTTAGAACGTGGGCTCTTAGCTCCTAGCAGAACTGAGACAGCCCCTAGCCTCCACGTGCAGGTTCTAGAACCTGGACCGCCAAGCCTCCCGAGAGGGGTGGCTCAGCTCTGGAGTGAGGG
>NW_005241338.1:0-247 GCF_000412655.1 Myotis brandtii
ACATCTTCAATTAATAGACCAAAATATTATTTAACGCCGTGTAGTCTTAAGGGCCAATGAAAAGCAAGCTTTTCCCCAGCGAAGGGGAAGTCTTCTGTAGAACTCTCACAGCAAGCTGCCGTGGCATCTTCTGCCTCTTTCCAGTTAGGCCAAATAACGCATTTTTCCTTCTTTGTAGCTGACGAAGTTTGTGTCACCGGCTCTGTTCCTGGCCACTTGATGCCAAGGGCTGTCCTGATTCAAACTG
>NW_005241339.1:0-247 GCF_000412655.1 Myotis brandtii
TGGGTCCACACCCTCTCTATTTGTGTGCATGATCCCTGCCGGGGGTCACTGCTAATGCATGCACCCCCTGGTTGGCATCTGCTGACCGCGCCCCAAGAACCAGCCTTTTGCCATGTGGGTGTTGCCCCTTGGCCCCCCCCCCCCCCAACCTCAGGAAGGGGGTTTGGTGGCGTCTGCAGTCAGAGTGCTCTCGGACAGGGCACGGTGTGTGGGGGTGTTTGTCGGGCACATGCACCTGGGAGAAAAA
>NW_005241340.1:0-247 GCF_000412655.1 Myotis brandtii
ATGTTTCTATCTCTCTCCCTCTGAAATCAATAAAATACATATTTTTAAAAAAGAAAAAGGGACTATAACTGTAAGCTTGTATATAACCTTAAAATGTCAGTGGCATTATATTAGACATTTAAAAATAAGTCACAGTAAAAGGAATATGTGAAAAATAATGGAAAAACAGAGAAGGGATAAAGAAAAACAATGGAATTAATGATATTTTCAACACTGTGGTCTAAAAATAGTATCAGAAATAAGCATT
>NW_005241341.1:0-247 GCF_000412655.1 Myotis brandtii
TCACAGGCAAATTTTACCAAACATTCAAAGAAGAACTGACTTCCAAGCTTTTCTGATGAGGCCAGCATTATCTTAATTGCAGAACTATATAAAGCCACTAAAATTAAATAAAAAGTTATGGGCCAGTATCTCTGGTAAACGTAGATGCTAAAATCCTCACAAAATTTTACCAACTGGATCCAGCAATGCATTACAAAGACCATACACCATGATTAAATGGGATTTACTCCAGGGAAGAAACATTGGT
>NW_005241342.1:0-247 GCF_000412655.1 Myotis brandtii
TGACTAAGGGCCCAACCCCATCAGGCATTTACTGTCTCCTCCAGCATTTCATCCTCAATCACTACTCACTGGACAGGGACACGAGGTCAAGGTCAGCTCCCTGCCCTCTCTGAGCATAAGGTACAGTCCCCTGGCTGTTATAAACATTGATCCCTTTAATTGAAAGTCTATGGAATTTCCACTTCAAGTCTAGAAACTTGCAGCACTATTTCAGGAATTTCCAAAATTTGGAAGTCAGTTTGGTAGA
>NW_005241343.1:0-247 GCF_000412655.1 Myotis brandtii
TGAGTTGCAGGCTCTGGCCAGACAATGCCTTTTTGCATATCAGGAAAATGCACCCCTTCTTCAACAAGAGGAAACCCCACTCCAGGACATGGTGAGTGGGGCCAGGCCGGGCTGGGCTAGACTGCAGCCCTCACTTGTCCCCGGCTGAACTCCATAGCCCTGGAGATCTTATCTGGCCTCCTCGCCCTGGAAACCCTTTTCCCAGAGCTGAACCTACCAGGCCTGAGAGATGAGCAGGGTGAACAGG
>NW_005241344.1:0-247 GCF_000412655.1 Myotis brandtii
GTTCAATGAATCTCACTTCTCTGTAACTTACCCATGAAAACCTAAATTTGATTATAGAATTCAATAACCATGAACTCCATGAAGACATAAAATAAAAGCCATGTGAGCTTTTGTAATGACTTTCAAATCTGGTCCCCCAAATCCTGTAGGTATCAAAATATTTGGAGATATTTTGTTAAAGGGAAGAGTGGGAGATTGGGGTGAGGCACAATGTAGAGGTCACTAGGTAGAAAGGAATAATTTTTTT
>NW_005241345.1:0-247 GCF_000412655.1 Myotis brandtii
CAGCAAAGCAAGTTGAATCCTTCTCACATGTGGAATCTCTTCTGATTTCTCCTTCTGCCACCTCATTTCTGCCTCTTGTGCTGCATTTCTCTTCTGCTTCCAGCCAGAGAAAGTTTTGGGGTTAAGCACTCATCTGATTAGATTGGGGCTACCTGGATAATCCAGGACAATCTCCTTATTTCATGGTCCGTAATCTTCATTACATCTGCAAAGTCCCATTTGCCATATAATATCACAAACATACTTA
>NW_005241346.1:0-247 GCF_000412655.1 Myotis brandtii
TGACTCAGAGGAGAAAGGGCCGCAGGGCCCCAGCGAAAGGCTGGGAGGAGCCCATCTAAGCGAGCAGGCAGTGACTCTCCATTACAGAGCAGCAGGCTCAGCCTCAGACCAGGTTGGGGGCCCAGATTCTGGGGGAGCAAGTGGTAAGTCACCTGCTTTGCTCCAAAGCAAAGCCCTGGAGCAGCAACCCTAGTGGACACAGCTGGCCTGAGCCTCACACAGGACAGCAGCAGGTGGCTCCTCCCTG
>NW_005241347.1:0-247 GCF_000412655.1 Myotis brandtii
TTTGTCCAAAAATAAATGCACCAATATGGATTTCTACGTACGTTAATATCTATTGCAATATTGTTGGTAGTGATTTTAAAAAAGAAAAAAGGAAACAGCCTGAATGTTCACCAATAGAAAAAGAGCTAATAGTTATTAGAATATTATGCTATTATTGAAAGTAATGAATTAGCCTAACCGGTTTGGCTCAATGGATAGAGCATCAACCTTCGGACTGAAAAGTTCCAGGTTCGATTCCGGTCAAGGG
>NW_005241348.1:0-247 GCF_000412655.1 Myotis brandtii
TGTTGGAATATAATTGTTCATAGTATTTTTTTTTTTACAATCTTTGTATTGCTGTGGGGTTAGTTGTTGCTTCACCTCTTTTGTATCTAATTTCCCTTAGTTGGTTCCTCTCTGTTTCTTGATGAGTCTGGCCAAAGGTTCATCCATCTTATTTATCTTTTCAAAGAAATAGCTCTTGATTTCATTGATTTTTTTGTATTTCTTTTTTATTCTCTATGTCATTTATTTTTGCTCTAATCTTTATTTT
>NW_005241349.1:0-247 GCF_000412655.1 Myotis brandtii
CATAGTAGTAGCTTTTACCTGTACACTTTGCTCTGAACATTTATCTTCTTAAATCCTTTAACTGCTAAAGAGTTCAACATCTTTTTTCACCAGCCTAATTTACTGAAAACTAAACAAATTAAATTATAGTCTAAAAATTAAAGCAAGGAGCAACTTTACTCTAGAAAATATTGTAATTAAACACCTGGAAAACTAGAGAATCTATTGAATACTATTGAGTGTTCAGTAAGATGGCAGGCAATAAGTA
>NW_005241350.1:0-247 GCF_000412655.1 Myotis brandtii
GACAGGGAGGGCGGGGCCTGACAGGGAGGGCGGGGCCACCAGCACGCACGGAGGGCGGGGCCACCAGCAAGTTCCAAGGCCAATCCTTCTCCATGCAACAATGGCCTGTCCTTCATACAGTCCTGCTGGAAATACTGGGCAGAAGACACAAGGGGAAAAAAACACACAACAACCCTGACTTTTTTCTTCTTCTTAATCTACTACTCAATTTGGAGGAAATGAAGCAAAATAAGTGAACCATGAAGTG
>NW_005241351.1:0-247 GCF_000412655.1 Myotis brandtii
GTTTTCTAGGATCACAGGGCTTGGATGAAATTCAACATTGCCAAAACATTTAATTGCTAATGCAATAATAGTTATATAAAAAGTTTCTCATATTCTACTCATCAGGTAGTTTTTAATTCAGTGATTCATGAGTAGGGCAACACCCACTCTAGCAAATGCAAAGAAGCTCCAAAGGGGTGTACCAGGAAAGAGTCTTTTCAAACCAAAGTAATCAGGAATAAGGAAGTTAAGTATTTGCTGATTGGTT
>NW_005241352.1:0-247 GCF_000412655.1 Myotis brandtii
TGTGGGGGGACAGAGGGGTGATGCCTGGGAGCCGGCAGGTGGGAGTCCCGCTCTCACAGCCTCTCTGGGCTCACACGGCTGTTCCCAATGTTCTCTCGGGGTCACGTGTTCTTCTGTGACGGGAAGACAATGGGCACCCGAAACCCAGCGCACTCACCCCCCACCCCTTCTGGTGGGCGTGTCTGGGAGCTGAGCCTGCTCTTCCCTCTTGACCAGCGGTTCTCAACCTTGGCTGCACATTAGAATC
>NW_005241353.1:0-247 GCF_000412655.1 Myotis brandtii
TCATTCCACCATTCTTTTAAGAATAGCAAATATTTATAATACATTTAGGCTCACACTTGCAAAGCTTGCAAATTGTAAACCCCCTGAAACAGTACAAACTTTCATGCATTTATATATGTACACATTTTAAGTATTTTGCAGGGGAGATACATTTTTCAAATTCTCAAAGATTCATAACCCCTCCCCTCCAAAAAAGTTAAGAACTACCACAATCCTAATCCATTTGGGAAATCAAAGGCATATAATT
>NW_005241354.1:0-247 GCF_000412655.1 Myotis brandtii
AACCATAAACATGTATTTTAAGAGAAACGGACTTAAGCATTTGTAAACAGTTCTTAATGGGAAAATAGGGTGACAGGTGGAATATGGCACAACTATTAGGGCTTCACCCTTCCAGAAAGTATAAAACAACACCGAGTCTATATTAAGAATAATTGTATCAGATGCTTTCATGAGAAAAAAACTGGTGACTGAGAGAGCAGTAAGTATCCATCACCCTAGGCCAGTGATGGCGAACCTATGACACACG
>NW_005241355.1:0-247 GCF_000412655.1 Myotis brandtii
GCAGTAATATATTAACAAAATTTCAAATATACTATTGACAATAAATTTGCTCATAATATATTCTCTTAATCTTCTGTTAGACTTGGAGTCATGTCTCTTTTTTTTTTAGAGGTTTGAGAGGGAGTTAAAGAGATTTCACATGTACCCCTGCTCCCACACATGAATAGCTCCATCCTCCCTCATTATCAACCTTACTCACCAGAATACCAGATAGTAATTTTTTAAACTCAGAATGAATGTACATTGA
>NW_005241356.1:0-247 GCF_000412655.1 Myotis brandtii
GTGACTCGGGCCTGGAACCCAGGCCACGGCGGCTGGAAACCCCCAGAACTGGCCCCTGAGTGAGCTGAGCCGTCAGCGGGAGCCCCCGTCCTGGCCATGTGTGTGGGGTCACCCACGCGTATGTGCGGGCACCTCGGGTGTTAGCATGTCATCTCCACCCCGGGCCGAGCTGTGTGTGGCCGGCCCCTTGGTCTACAGGATGGGACCCGTGACCGACCTGCCGTGCACCTGCCCCGCTGCCTGGGGC
>NW_005241357.1:0-247 GCF_000412655.1 Myotis brandtii
TTTCACTCCATCTGCCTGTCTGTCTTGCCTCCTCACCCTGTCCCTGTTTTCCTCTCCCCTCTCCTCCTACAAAACCCCAATAGGCCATGCTCCATCACACCTTTGCCTCTACCTGTAATCATCTTCCTGCACGTACAGGATGCTAAGCCCCCAGGCTCCCAAGCCCACTGGGACCATTCCCACAGGTTTGAGTTCCTCAGGGACCGAGGACAGGGGCCCCCTTTCTCCTGTGAAGTGGACCTGGTAG
>NW_005241358.1:0-247 GCF_000412655.1 Myotis brandtii
ATTGATTTCATGAATTAGGTGGAAATATTGGTTCAGTTGCTTCATAGGCGCTTATTAATATGGTTGTTCTATGACTTGAGGGCCATATGTTCTATGACATATACACCATCTTGGCCACATCAGGACAATCTATAGATGAATTAAAATGTTGCCATCACATGCAACTTAATACACACCATGCCCCATAGAATTGATTTCAACATTTTATTTTCTCAATATTAGTAGCTATAAAACTGTCCGTGAAAAG
>NW_005241359.1:0-247 GCF_000412655.1 Myotis brandtii
GTTTCTGTTTCATATTAAAGCTTAGTCCTTTGGAGCCCTGGCTGGATGGCTCAGTTCTTTGAAGCATCGTCCTGTACACCAAAAGAGGTTGTGGGTTTGATTCTGGTCAGGGCACCTACCTAAGTAGTGGGTTTGATCCCCAGTTGGGGCACCTATAGGAGGCAACCGATTTGTGGACAAAAAGAGGCCACATGCTAACCTGGCGAACCTAGGGAAGGCCTGTGTGGAGGCCTTGCAAACTCAGAGA
>NW_005241360.1:0-247 GCF_000412655.1 Myotis brandtii
GTGTACAGTTTCCTGGGGGTTTCCCACGGGATGAAGCTCCAGTTATCCACTGTGGTAGCAGGGTTGGTAATATGCATTCTGTATTCACTGCCTTTCCTCATTAGTGGCACTTCACTCCCTTACTGATGTTGCCTGTACCTCCCAAATAAACTACCGACCCTTGAATCTTCGTTCCCAGGAATGTTTCTAGGGGTCCCCAACCTGAGACAGTAGAACTAAGCTCAGGGAAGAAAGATCATTAGCACAC
>NW_005241361.1:0-247 GCF_000412655.1 Myotis brandtii
AGAGACTCTTCATTGTGGCAGGGCTGCTCTTTGAAAGGAAGTCCTCTTTCTCTGAATTCTCAGTGTGTGTGCTGCCCAGCTGCCAGCTTCTCCCCGGGGGCACTAACCCCGGAGCTGCCTTTCCTGGGAAAATGTTCATGCTCTAGAACTTTCTGACCTGGCTCCTTCCCACCCCTTAGTGGTCTCATGTCTCATTCCCTGCAGAGCCTGCTCTCTGTCTACCTGGTGCTGGCTGTTCCCAAACAGG
>NW_005241362.1:0-247 GCF_000412655.1 Myotis brandtii
GTTGCACACCAGAGTAATTGAATCATAATCTCAGGGAATGGGGTCCAGGTATCAGTATATCTTTATATATATGGACCACACGTGATCCCAGCCAAAACAGAGAATCACTACAGCTCTTCTCTCTTCTCCAGTAGTTTCATTGTCATCGAAGCATGATGGTGGCCTTATAGGCAGGAGAAGAAAAAAACGGATGGAGAGAGGAACCATATGATATATCATGAAAGCTCTGAGACTGTTCTTCCTTTCA
>NW_005241363.1:0-247 GCF_000412655.1 Myotis brandtii
TGAGAGAGAATCATTGATCAGCTGCCTCCTGCATGGGCTCCCACTGGAGATTAAGCTGGCAACGTAGGCATGTGCCCTGACTGGATTGCACTGTGACCTCCTGGTTCATAGGTCAATGCCACACCAGCTGAGCAACTGTAAACATACTTTTGTCTGGTGTTACCATTATGTGGGGGGTTTTCCTGACGCCACCAAGCAATTCTTTGTCACTGCCTAGGTGTCCTGCAATTCAACTCCATTCTGACAC
>NW_005241364.1:0-247 GCF_000412655.1 Myotis brandtii
AATCAGTACAGTTTGAAGTACAAGTAATAAGAAAAAGGAAAAAAGAAAACATCATAAAGGTTAGTAGCCTTAGAGGAGGGAAACCCACGCTCTCATCTGGTAAAGTAAATGTTTTTGCTCCTGAAACAAAACCAATACTAGAGTAGGTTTCATCACAAAACCCAGAATAAAAGCCCTCACAAAAGAGTTTAAAGGATGACCACATGGCGTCCATGAAATTAGGTAAATCAACTCCCTCAACGTAGCT
>NW_005241365.1:0-247 GCF_000412655.1 Myotis brandtii
CATTAAAGTAGGAAAGCTGAGGCACCCCACAGCATGCTACATAACACCTGCCCTTTCATTCCAGGTAAGAGCAATAGGGTCTGAACACTAGTTCTTCCACCCAAAAGAGGCACAAATAGAAAGAACCACGACCATACTTGTCTCAAAGATTCAGGATAGCATCTCATGGTGGCGGTTAGGTTCCTCCCCAACCAGGTGGCATGGCGACCAGGGCCTCCCCACTTAAGGGATGTTTGGGGCTCCAGCG
>NW_005241366.1:0-247 GCF_000412655.1 Myotis brandtii
TGACCCTGTGCTCACTTCGTCCTCATCCTAACTCTGCGGGAAGGAAGTGGCAGCCCTGGGAGGTGAGGAAGCGGGGATCGGGAGTGGCCGGATGTGGCTGTTCAGGCTCAGAGCCGGCACCTGGAGCGGCCTTGCTCTCACCGTGATGGAGCGGCTCACAGCGGCGCTGGATAGGAAGGCAGCCGGAAACGGCTGAGGGTGCCCGCCTGTCTCCGTGCTCGGCCCCTCCCAACCCACCCAGGGTGGC
>NW_005241367.1:0-247 GCF_000412655.1 Myotis brandtii
ATTATGGCCTCCCGTTGACGGGGTGACCACATTGTGCTGTTCGCTGGTTCTCAGAATGTTGTCTTTGTCAAAACCACTGAGGGGAGCTTGCAAAATGCAGGTTCCTGGGCCCCACGCAGAATCAGTAGCCCGTGCAGTGAGGCCTTGAAGTCCATGTTTTATAACAAGTCCCACGAGCTTAATCAGATGCAGGCAAAACAGACCTCAAAAGGGTACTGATCACTTGTGTGGGCTCTGGAGCCAGGTA
>NW_005241368.1:0-247 GCF_000412655.1 Myotis brandtii
ATACTTTAAAGGGAGTCTTGCTTTGTATTGAATGCGTAATGGTGAAAATTTTCATTCGGATTGACACTCAGACTCTGGAAGCCTGAGTCTGTATACAGGTGTTACCTAGGATTTGATAATCAAGCAATGAAACTGTCACTTCCTACAGATCTTGTAAGCTGGTCAGAATATTCCAAGGGTATACACGGTAACTATACACGGTAACTCCATCTATCTTCATTACTGATGATTTCCATCTACTAGTTAA
>NW_005241369.1:0-247 GCF_000412655.1 Myotis brandtii
ATATTTGTGACATCTATTCTGCTCTTAACCCTCCAATGACAAAAGGAATTCTCACCTTAATTTCCTATAGAATTCTTTCTGTTTGTACTACCTCATTCAAACTCCCATTTTCATTCTACTCATCATAAAGCATGAGGTTTACTGAGGAATATATTCCTAGAATGTGGATCATCTTATTTCATAAATCACTGAGCCACTCAGCATGGCCGTTGTGGCTCAGTGGTTGAGCATCGACCTACAAACCAGG
>NW_005241370.1:0-247 GCF_000412655.1 Myotis brandtii
AAGAAGAAAGGAATATCAAAAATATGAATAATTAAATCGCAATAAGTACATATCTATCAACAATTACTTTAAATGGAAATGAATAAAGTGCTCCAATCAAAAGACAAAGGATGATTGAATGGATAAGAACACAAGATGCTTCCATCTGCAAGAGAGTCACTTTAGGTCAAAAGACACATACACGGACTGAAAATAAAGCGATGGCAAAAGGTATTTCATGAAAATGGTAACAAAACAAAAATAGCTG
>NW_005241371.1:0-247 GCF_000412655.1 Myotis brandtii
CATCATCGATGTTTCTCTCTCTCTCTCCCTCTCCTTTACTCTCTTAAATCAATAAAAAATATATTTAAAAAAAATTAAAAAGCATGCCTGATGGGGACCTGGTAGTCCCGGGCATCGGGGGCACTGCCCAGGCGGCCCCAGCGGTCAGCTGGCTCGGACGCGGCCACTCCCGCGTAGAGGTGCTGTGCTGCCCCACCGATCAGTCCCCCCGCCCCCTGTCTCCTACAGGTTCTCTCTGAGGAAGCCC
>NW_005241372.1:0-247 GCF_000412655.1 Myotis brandtii
AAGGAAGCAGCAGGCAATCAGAAAAATGTCTCAGCACCCTAAAAGGCAGACCACTCTCAATATTTCCTTGTAACTCTATGGAGGCCACAATTAATCAGGAAGGAGGGAGTTCTAAGAAAAGAGTAAAATTATGCATTCCCTAGGGACTGTTAAATTTACATGTGTCCTGGGATTCTTCTTATTAAAAAGTTATGGCCTAGCCAGCATGGTTCAGTGGTTTAGCATTAAATTATGAACCAGGAGGTCA
>NW_005241373.1:0-247 GCF_000412655.1 Myotis brandtii
GGGTTAAAGTATAAGCGAATGTTTTGATAGTCTCTTGAGAGGCTAAACACACTGTGTCCACCCAGGTGGGACTCTGCCTCCCCGGTCCTCCCCCCACCCCCCCTTCTATGCCAGGTGCTAACAGGCCTGAGGTGCCTTCACATGGGTCTGTGAACTTCGCTGGAACACGCAATAAGAAGAGCCAGGGATCGTGTGTCGCCTTCCAGCCCTGATTCTACTGTAGCTCCCAGAAAAGCTGACCTCACGT
>NW_005241374.1:0-247 GCF_000412655.1 Myotis brandtii
TGAGCAAGTAGCAAGTCCAGGATTCAAACTCAGGGCAACTAGCTCCAGAGGTGTTGCTCTCATATCCCCCAGAGAACGGGGTCGAATCCATCCCATCAGGCATTTGTTGTTATTAAGAAAACACAATAAAAAGGCCTCGGTTGTTGGGAGCCTATTTTGGGGTTTCAGGTTATATGATAAATACCTTCTTTCATTTTCATCATGGAATCCTATATGACTACATCCACGCTCATTTGGAGATAATGTC
>NW_005241375.1:0-247 GCF_000412655.1 Myotis brandtii
AATAGAAACAGACTCATAGATACAGAAAACAGACTGAGAGCAGTTGGAGGGGGGGTGGAACTGGAGGGCAGAGTAAAAAAGATGAGGTCTAATTTAAATAAATGTAGTCCAAATCCATTTCTTGGCCTGGTTTTTACTATACTAAAAGACAGTTTTTAATAGTTTAACATGTATTTGCCTATTTAATTTGGGCTTTGACATCATTTAGGACATAAGGCATCATGGTTTTTGTTGTTACTTTAGGGGT
>NW_005241376.1:0-247 GCF_000412655.1 Myotis brandtii
GTAAACATGAGGGCACTTATGTCATCTTCAGGACCTTTAAAATGTATTTTCACCAATTTACAAACCCCTTCATAATGTTGTGCCTTTCTTACAGTATTCTGTCTCCCATTAAACTTAGAGCTTTTCTTATTTATCCTAATATATTTTTAATTATATGAGATAAATTTTGATTTTGCTAGTTAATGACTTAAAGGCTGAATGTGTTTTATATACCTTTGCCTCCTGCATAGAGTCATGTACATAGCAA
>NW_005241377.1:0-247 GCF_000412655.1 Myotis brandtii
AGCCGGTGGTGGTCCCAATCCTCAGATTCTGTAGTTACGCCTGGGAGTCCCCGGGGAGTTGGGTCCCCGGGGAGTTGGGTCCGTAGGCGAAGACTGATTGTGTTATGGCAGAGGCATCAGCACTCCCGTCCACATTGTATGAGTGCTGCTGGGGATTCAGACAAGGCCCTAAGCAAACAGCAGGTAAGTCACAGAACAGTAAGCCGAGCATTCACCCGCATGCCAGCATGGGTTGGAGCAGAGGCTG
>NW_005241378.1:0-247 GCF_000412655.1 Myotis brandtii
ATCACTCCTCTGCTTCCTGTCTCTGTTGATTTGCCTATGATCGGTGTTTCATAGGAACAGAGTAAGTCAATAAGTGGCCTTTAGTCTTAGTGGTCTGGGGGGAGCAGGTGTTTTTATCCCACACTTAGAGTCACAGAGCTGTGGGCTGTGAAAGGGGGCTGGGTGGTGAGTTCCATGATACTGGAGTTCAGGCCAAGGCTAGAAGTCTACGTGGCGGGGGCTCTGGCATAAGAAGTGGCTGGAAGGG
>NW_005241379.1:0-247 GCF_000412655.1 Myotis brandtii
CACGGCCCGTGTTTAAAGAGGCTTCTCAGAGAAAAGGCACATGAGCAGAGGCCGACATGAGGGAGCCGGCCAGGCAGATATATGGGGGAATAGTGTTTACGGCAGAAAAACTCAAGTGCAAAGGCCCTGGGGCTGGAATGCACTTGTAGTCCAGGCACAGCAAGGAGGCTGGGAGGCTGGAGTGGAGTGAGCCAGGGGAAGAGTAGCATGAGGGGAAGAGTAGCATGAAGAGTAGCTGCCACTCTGC
>NW_005241380.1:0-247 GCF_000412655.1 Myotis brandtii
TGCATGCTAGCTGAGAATATTACATTTTCAATAAATGTGTCAAACTGAGACTTTCTGGTTTGGACTCTGGAACATTTCCCAGATTTCATAGATTTTTAACAATCCCTTGGTGAGACTATACTAGTTTATATTATTTTAACTGGACCTAGAGTCCTCTGGATTCTTCTTTTTGTATGGTTTAGATAGAAATGGCAGTCGTCCTATATAGTTAAAGGTCACAAGGGATGCTTAATGCCAATCTCTTTAT
>NW_005241381.1:0-247 GCF_000412655.1 Myotis brandtii
GGCTGCTCCACTGGCTGGGAGGTGCTAGCAGAGCAAGTGTCTTCCTCAGGAGCGCTCCGAGGCTTTGGATTCAGCTTGGTCTCGGGGGGCCTCTGTCATCACCCCTATCAGCTCCATGACCAATCCTCACATCCCTCACATCTGCCCTCAGAGCGGGCCCGGCCTGCCTCCTCTGCCGTCAGCATCCCTTCGGCACCCACTACCACGTGTTCTTCTGCCACTGCCCGGGCCTGGAGGCACAGCCTCT
>NW_005241382.1:0-247 GCF_000412655.1 Myotis brandtii
ATAACAAGTTGCCTGGCCCATGCAGCCAATACCTGCTTGAGCTGGGATTTAACGCTTTGTGCCATGCTCTTAGCCAATTAACTATCAATTGGATTCCAGCATTTTTCTGAGGACGACATTTGAAGGTTGTTTGATGACAGTGAAATACATTAATTGACAAGAGATATGGAGATGGCTAAATGTTTCCTTTGTTCAGCCTATAAGTGACTTAAAACCTATTTGCTTGGCCCTCTGCTTCCTCTTCCAT
>NW_005241383.1:0-247 GCF_000412655.1 Myotis brandtii
TGTTCTTGAAGAAATATTTCTACATATGCTGTGTTTTCATACGATTATTTCCAGAAACTTTAGATAATTGTTTGTTTAATTTTCATCAGTTATGGTTGTTTTGCTAGAGAGATAGTCCACAATGACATTCAGAAAATGATATATCTGCAAGCAACTTAATTCCTTTTCTCAACAATGACTGCATTCGTCTACCCTGATAAATATGGTATGTATCAGCGGTTCTCAACCTATGGGTCGCGACCCCTTT
>NW_005241384.1:0-247 GCF_000412655.1 Myotis brandtii
TCACGAGCCGCAGTTTGCCGACCACTGCTCTAGATGGATCCCAGCATTGTTGCTTTACTTTGAGTCTGTTTTTCCTCATGGTTCTACTTTTTTTTTTCCAAACAGAAGATGTTTTTACTTCTTTTTAAATTTCTTTATTAATGAAGGTATTACATATGTGTCCTTATCCCCCCATAACACCCCCCCGACCCTCCCAATCATGCCCTCACATCCCTGTTGTCTGTGTCCATTGGTTAGGCTTATATGC
>NW_005241385.1:0-247 GCF_000412655.1 Myotis brandtii
CTGGGAGGGGCCGACCTGCGCCTGAAGGAGGGTGGGGAGCTTTCCCTTCTCCAAATGACAGGCATGTCCTGGAAAGAGACAGCGCCCCCTGCAGTTCCTCTTCATCCCTTATCAGGGAGGAAGCAGCAGTGGCCACTGAGGTCTTTAATGTCTTCCCGACACGTGGTCGTTCCCCTTTTCACAGGCCTTAGGCGGCACCGGCATCTACACGACCCGCGTGTGATGGCTTTGCTCTGGTTTCCTGCAG
>NW_005241386.1:0-247 GCF_000412655.1 Myotis brandtii
AGCCTGGGGAAGGGACAGGGCATGGAAAGTTGGCTGCTGGGCCTGAGGAAGGAGCCAGCCCTTGGCCCCCATGGGAAAGGGGTCACATCCACTGCCACTCACCCCCAGTTCCCTGTCCCATCCTGGGGCCCGGCCCCAATCAGGCTATCAGGCCAGCTGGGGGGAGAAACCATGGGAGGTTAGCTGGCCAGGGGAGATTGGCTGTGGGAACACACTGACTCCTGCATTGAGCGTCTGCCCCCTGGTG
>NW_005241387.1:0-247 GCF_000412655.1 Myotis brandtii
GTGGGTCCTAATCCAATGACTATTACCCTTGTAAGAAGAGAAGAGACACACAGAAATGTCATGTGAAGACAGCGACAGAGGCTAAATGCACAAGCCAAGGAACACTAAGAACCTCCAAAAGTAGGAAGACACAAGGAAGGGTTCTCCCAGAGCCTTCAGAGGTAATGTGGGCCTAAGCACACCTTGATTTGAGACGTCTAACTTCCAGAAGTGTGAGAGAATAAATTTCAGTCATGGTAAGCCCCAT
>NW_005241388.1:0-247 GCF_000412655.1 Myotis brandtii
CACTCAACCAGCCCACGTTACCTCCAGGCGTCGCCCTCAGCTCCGCGGCATCCCCATCATCCTGGTGCCCTCTGCCACACTCTGATGGACCCAGGCGAGGGCGGACAGGGAGCGGCAGAGAGGCCCGCCGAGGCCACACAGCTGGCAAGACAGACGGCTGGGACCTGACACCAGGGCTTCCCATTCCACGCCCGGGGCTCGGTGGTCTATGCCAGGGGTCCTCAGACTACGGCCCGCGGGCCACATG
>NW_005241389.1:0-247 GCF_000412655.1 Myotis brandtii
TTATTTTATTATTTATTGTCGACAGTATTACCGATGCCTCCCATATTCCCCTCCTTTGTCCTCCTCCACCCAGTCCCCACACACCACAGGCCTTCACCACAATATTGTCAGTCAATGGGCTCTGCATATATGCATATACTTTCTTTGGTTAATCTCTTCCTGTCTTCTATACACCCTCTTCTCAGAGATCTGTCACTCTGTTCCATGTAGCCATGTCTCTGGACCTATTTTGTTTGTCAGTTTATTT
>NW_005241390.1:0-247 GCF_000412655.1 Myotis brandtii
CGCTCTTCAAGGTGGTTGTGCTTCCCAGGAGTGCGGAAAAGAGGCTTTTCAAAAGTGTGTTCACCTTGATGCGCAAAATCAACGGCCCGGACTTGCTTCATGCAAAGATAACCGTTTACTAGGGAGGTGACAGGCTTGAGGGTGACCACCCTTCCTGACCTGCCCCGTTAGGAACTTAGGGTCAGACCATCCTGTGAGGTCACTCTCAGATTTACTGCAGAGCCCCTTTTTCATTCACATGGAGATA
>NW_005241391.1:0-247 GCF_000412655.1 Myotis brandtii
ATTTCTTAAGAGATCTTTGTGGTTTTTAGACCCCAGCTGTATCCTTGTAAAGTGCTAGAATGAATGAAAATATTGTAGGTGGTAACTAGTTAGAGACAAGCCAGTTACACTGTAGTTGAGAGTCAAGAGGTAGACAGACAGGTCCTATCCCACCCACTCCCACCAGTGAAAAGAATTTCCAACAATTAGTTGGAAAAGAATTTTTACTTCACTGATACCCTTTGAAGGATCTTTAAAGTGAGGCCAA
>NW_005241392.1:0-247 GCF_000412655.1 Myotis brandtii
TTAAATTGAATGTAAAGAGAAGAAAATGAATCTCTGTATCAAGTTAATATCAAGATTTCTTTGCAGTTCCTTTTGACCTTAGAATATATCTCACTAAGGATTATGTTCAAAGTTACTTGAGTTATTCTGTTCTGTACTAGACGTAGTACCTCGGTTGCTCATCCCTGGTGTCCTTATATTCCAAAGAAAAAAGGGACTACAAAAATATCTAAACTCTAGTTCAGGGGTGGGCAACCTTTTTGTGAGT
>NW_005241393.1:0-247 GCF_000412655.1 Myotis brandtii
CGCACCTGCAACCCAGGAAGAGGTGGTTGGCCCAGACCATGGAGAGGGACAGCAGCTGGTCCAGGCGGCCGCCGCCGTCCGGCGGGTCGCGGTAGTCGGGCAGGTGGCGCAGGATGAACTCCATGCGGGCCTTCCATTGCTTCTCGCTCTCCGAGTAGGAGCGGAACTGCTCGGCGAAGTCGGTCGCCTGCCGCACCCCAGAAACCAGCTCCTCCACCGCCGCGGCAGCATCCCCACCCACCATGGC
>NW_005241394.1:0-247 GCF_000412655.1 Myotis brandtii
TGCACTGGGCCTCTAGTAGGTCTATAAGGATGATTAAGACCATTAGGCAGATTAAAAGGGAAACCTCCACTCAAGGACTCGCTACTAACCTCGTCACCTGCCCCCTCTTCAGGACGTGGGTCTCATCACCACATTAAACGTAAAGCAAACAAATTAAAAATAAATGAACAAAAGTAACGGGTTCAGAGGACAGACCGTGCCTGAGGCACAGCGCAGGTCCATGGCGAGGATGGCAGAGCATCCCGCC
>NW_005241395.1:0-247 GCF_000412655.1 Myotis brandtii
CTTGCAAGCTTCTCTGACAAGGATGCCCAGGGTCTGAGGCCTCTCATGGGCCCGCTTTGCATGGGTGCCCTCCCTCCCCTAGTCCCCAGGAGGCCATGGAGTCGGCCCTGTTACTGCTAAGGCCCAGAGATTTCATTATTGAACATTCCTCGGGGCCAGGCTGTCCAACCTCAGACCCGAGGCTCCTCATCACTTCATTATGTTTAAACAAGGACCAGCCCTAGCCGGTTTGGCTCAGTGGATAGAG
>NW_005241396.1:0-247 GCF_000412655.1 Myotis brandtii
GTGAGGTGAATACCATGGGCCAAAAGAAAGGAGTGATTTCATACTTGCTGGGATCTGGCCGGTGCCAGAGCATCTTTCCTCCTACATGGCACATTGTCAGTCACAGGCCTCTTCCCCGCTGCTTTTGTTTTTGCCGGGGCCAATGCCTCTTCTTTGAAGCTTGCGTTTTGGTCTAGAATAGTCAGAGCCTCTTCTGGAAGGATATCCGCATCTAATGCCTCAAGCTCATTCTCCAACCTCGGGGTCC
>NW_005241397.1:0-247 GCF_000412655.1 Myotis brandtii
CTTCCACCCTCTCTTTTTGGAAACTTCAGAAGCTCCATGACGGGCATCTGGTGGTCTGGAAAGCCCCTCCAAATCAGAACAAAAGCTCCAGTTGGAGTCTTGCCCCAGGCTAGCTCTGAGGTTTGGGGCAAGTCCATTAACCTGCTTGGAACCCAGTTTCCTTGATCATCAACTCTTACGTTTTGAGGATTCTTGGACCAGATCAGTTAATCTACTTTTAAAATGTTATTAAAGAACATATATACAT
>NW_005241398.1:0-247 GCF_000412655.1 Myotis brandtii
GTGGTCACGTGGCCGTGGTCACGTGGCCGTGGTCAGGACTCGGTCTCGTGCCTCACGGCCCGTGGGGAGGCTGGGCAGTGTGGCCTGATGCCCTAGAGGCAGAGGAAACAGTTTGGTGGACACGTGGTGACTTCACATCACTCACCCAGAGCTGGTGTGGAGGGGATAGCACACGGATGCTCAGGCCTCGGGCCAGCAGGGAGCTCGGGTGACACGGGCAGCCGTGTCCTGCCCGCCCGACTCAGCC
>NW_005241399.1:0-247 GCF_000412655.1 Myotis brandtii
CTACAGAGATAGACAAGACAGACACAGACAGACGTACGGCTCTTGCAGAGGAGAGGCGAGGAAAGGCAGATTGTAATGAAGTGTAGGGTCTCAGAAGGGGACACGGGGTGCTGGGGACCCTAGTCTCAGGGGGCGGGAGGGTCTTGTAGAAGTGATGTTTGTGCTGAAAACTTTAAAACCGGGTCTACATTTGGTGCTTGGGAGAGCCTCAGAGACCATCTACTGACCTACAGATAAGGAGCTAGAG
>NW_005241400.1:0-247 GCF_000412655.1 Myotis brandtii
GTGCTGGTGTGGAGAGGGAGAAAGAAAGAGGTCTGGTTTCTCTCCCTCTTCTTATGAGGACACTTGTCCCATAGAGTCTCACCCTTATGACCTTCTGTAACCTTAATTAGCTCCCCCAAGCCCCTATCTGCAAAAATATATCACCCTGGAGATGAAGACTTCAACATATTATTTTTTCATGTGGTGAGGGTAACAGTTTAGTTTATAGCCGGGTTTTTTGTAATAAAAAGATAAGTAAATGCAATTC
>NW_005241401.1:0-247 GCF_000412655.1 Myotis brandtii
ACTGTGACCTGCTGGTTCATAGGTTGATGCTCAACCAGGGAGCCATACTGGCCGAGCGATGGTTTCGGTTTTAATAAAAGTCCTCTAGAATTATTCTATTTTACATTCCTTTAATCTATAAAAGTAAACCATTAAAAAAAAACTGATTCAAACTTCTGCTAGAGTTTTTTTTTTAAATTTAACTCTCCACGTGCTACAGTTTTATAGCATTTTCACCTCTAACAGATTTACAGATAGAAAAATCTCA
>NW_005241402.1:0-247 GCF_000412655.1 Myotis brandtii
ACCAAGAGCCCAGGCGCAGGAGGGAGGGGAACGGGGCCGTGGCTGTGCCCCTGGGGAGCAGGGCCCCCCTGCAGGACGGGCAGTAGAGGGAGGGTCGCCCCTGGAAACCTCGACATCACATCCGCCTCCACCTACAGAAGCGCCCCGTGAGCTGTGAGCGAGGCCTCTCCATGCCCTGTCACTAACCTGGAGAACTAGACAGAAATGACTGAAACACCCTTTGGACACGGCTCCATTGGGCGCTTCA
>NW_005241403.1:0-247 GCF_000412655.1 Myotis brandtii
TATTTATATTATGTATGTACAATTATACATATAAGTATGTATATTTTATTCATAATATAGATATGTTTTAGCATATTATTTTGTGTATATGATTGTGGATATTATATATATAATTTATTCCAAGGAATTGTCTTGCTCAATTGTAGGGCTGTCAATTCTAAAATCCATAGGGCAGGCTGGACACTCGGGCTGGATTCAATGCTGCAGTTCTTTTTTTTTTAACATATTTTTTTAATTGATTTCAGAA
>NW_005241404.1:0-247 GCF_000412655.1 Myotis brandtii
TATTTATATTATGTATGTACAATTATACATATAAGTACGTATATTTTATTCATAATTTAGATATGTTTTAACATTATTTTGTATATATGATTGTGGACATTATATATATAATTTATTCCAAGGAATTGTCTTGATCAATTGTAGGGCTGTCAAGTCTAAAATCCATAGGGCAGGCTGGAAACTCGAGCTGGATTCAATGCTGCAGTTCTTTTTTTTTTTTAACATATTTTTTTAATTGATTTCAGAA
>NW_005241405.1:0-247 GCF_000412655.1 Myotis brandtii
AATTAGACCAGGAGACCTTCCAGATATCCTTCTGGACGAGCAATGGTGGCAGGGCCAAGGCAGAGGTGGTTAGGGGATATCAGGCCAGGAGGGGAGGGCAGTAGGGGATGATCAGGCCAGTTGGGGGGTGGCCAGTTGGGGGCAAGCAGACCATAAGGGGGGCAGCTTGGGGAGATCACGCCTGCAGGGGAGGCAGTTGGGGGCGAACAGGGCAGCAGGCAGAGTGGTTAGGGGCAATCAGGCAGGC
>NW_005241406.1:0-247 GCF_000412655.1 Myotis brandtii
AATGAGCCTAGGAAATGATGAAGTAACTGCATTATTAATTATTCAATATGGTGTATAGGTTATGACAAAACTATATAGCAAAAATATATTCAATCTTTGGAAATAAGATTGCTTCAGAACTGAAAAAAGTCACCAAAGAAAGTACAGCTAATTAAGAAAAGGACTTTCTCAACTTTTTACCTAAGAAATAACTTATTTGCAATCTACCTCAATTTTCACAAGTTCAAATTACCTTTGTGCCTTAAAA
>NW_005241407.1:0-247 GCF_000412655.1 Myotis brandtii
GCTTTTTGTCTTTTATGCTCTGACATTTCACCACTAGTTGAAGATTCATTGTATTTTTATCTAAAGACTCATGTCTTTCTTCAACCCTGTAACTCTTTCAGCCGTATCTCATTGTATATTGTTTGCCACACTATCCTCTTTTCTTATGACACTCTTATTATATATACAGCAACCTTTCTCATTTTCTATTACATATCTTTTAACCTCCCTTTCACATTTTTATCACTTTAATTTTGTTTGCATTTTG
>NW_005241408.1:0-247 GCF_000412655.1 Myotis brandtii
AAAGCTCTTATTATGGGCAAGGCCTCTAATTTTAATTCTTCAAGGAGGAGGAAAAAGTATCCTATGAATCTGTAGGGTCTCAATTGTCTTCAGTTTAAAATGCTTCACAGGCAAAAGTTGGGGCACATGAGGACTGTCCTGAACCCCTTCTCTTGATCTGAGGGGAAAAATAAGCAATCACAGGCTGTCCACCATGCACATCTCTATAGATCAGAAATGTTCAAGGCATATGCAGTTTACCTTATTA
>NW_005241409.1:0-247 GCF_000412655.1 Myotis brandtii
CCCACCGTCACCCAGTTTATCAGGAGCAGAGGGATTCAAACCCACAGCTCTCCCCTCACTGCCTACCCCTTGGCTCCTGCCACCACCAGGCGCAGCACCATAGAGGGTTTCTCTGGAGCAGAGACGACGACGGGATGGGGTCTGGACCCAATACAAATTCTTACCCTTTCCCTGTACACCAGGGAGGAAAAATGCAACCCTGTACTCACGTAACACAAAAGCATCTCAGCAGCTGGCAAAAGCCTCG
>NW_005241410.1:0-247 GCF_000412655.1 Myotis brandtii
GCAGAGGCAGTTAGGGGCAATCAGGCAGGCAGGTAGATTGGTTAGCGGTGATAAGGCAGGCTGGCAGGGGAGCAGTTAGGGGGCAACCAGGCCGGCAGGGGTGCAGTTAGGGGGCAGCCAGGCAGGCAGGGGGGGCAGTTAAGGGGTGGCCAAGCTGGCAGGGGGGGCAGTTATGGGGCATCCAGGCCAGCAGGGGGCAGTTAGGGGGCTGCCAGGCTGGCACAGGGGCAGTTAGGGGGCAGCCAGG
>NW_005241411.1:0-247 GCF_000412655.1 Myotis brandtii
GAGTTGTATGCCCCCGGGACCTGGGAGTCAACCTTGGAATGTAGTCCATTTTCTTGGACAGATTAACAATCTTGTCCAAACATTGGAGGCCCACCCACATTGCCTGTAACCTGTAACCATTCTTATTCCTTTTGCCCACTTCCCAGGTAATCTTTGTCCTACCCAATATAAACAGCTGGTTTGGGGGGCGGGGTGCAGAGCAGATTTCCCTGGATGACCTGCTGCTCTCCCACACTGCCCCCATTAT
>NW_005241412.1:0-247 GCF_000412655.1 Myotis brandtii
CTCTCAACACTCAAGCTAGAAATCATACCTGCCCCCTCAAAGTCAGAGGAATCATAGCCCCCTCTTGATGGTAACTGCGCTCAACATGGAGCTGTGATGCTGGTAAGGCCAACAAACTGAGGCCTGGTGTTAGTGTGAAATCTGTCTAGTAGAAGCCGTGCTTGCAGTTGCTTCCATATGGCTAGTATGAGAGCATTTTCCCCTGGCCTACTGAAACCTTACCAGGCCTGACAATGTTAAATGCTAT
>NW_005241413.1:0-247 GCF_000412655.1 Myotis brandtii
TTTTTTTTAGCAAGAAAGGCAAATGGCCTCTCCAGATGAACAACTGTATCCACTCTACATTGATTGGTAATCATTGTGCTGTAGAATATCATAAGCCCTCCACAGGCGTATTGCCAGATTTTGACCTGAGCATAGAATTTATTATATGAATGCCCATCTTGATATGTTAATAGGCATCGATAGAAATGCTGTATTGAACTGATTGTATGCTGTGGTGTGGTACAGTGTATATTTTCCCATGAACAAG
>NW_005241414.1:0-247 GCF_000412655.1 Myotis brandtii
TCATGGTTTTGCATGTATTTGTGCGATTATGTAATGGATGGTCTTTGTTCATTAAGCTCTGAAGTCCTGGAGGGCAGGGGCTATGTCTAGTTTTGATTATCAATTTATCCCAGGCTCAAACAAAAACAAACACAAGGTTTAAGATGCTTGAGAGAGAAGGGGATGATAGAAAAAGAGATATAGATTAAAATTTAAGAAAGGGGATTTCTAAATAAATGTTTGTTTATATGACTTTAGGATCACCTCT
>NW_005241415.1:0-247 GCF_000412655.1 Myotis brandtii
AGTACATACTATCTGAAACATTTACTAATATACAATTTTTAGCACAATTTCAGTCCATAATGGTTATTCAATTAATTATTTATTTACAGTTACATTTTTAAGATGAAAAGAGGGATACTGAAAATTTCTTAAAAGCACCTGAAAATAAATAGTTATAAATTAAAAAAAAGAGACATCTCCAAATCAACCTTGGGAATGAGTTTCTCCATTGACTTCTGAACTTGTTCATTCTCTCTTGAGACTTCTG
>NW_005241416.1:0-247 GCF_000412655.1 Myotis brandtii
GAACTAGAATCATTGTTGTATATAAGTTGGTAACAGATCTTAATAAAATATTCAATTAAGTCATGTTCAGAGTCAAATGTCTTCTACTACTCTGATCTCTCTAAATTTTTCCTAAAAATTCCTGGAAAAAAAAATCATCCCAGGACGTCTGATTTGATTGTGGAAACACTGACAAGCCAATGTCAATGCTGAAGGCCTAAATGACTGCTATGCAATTGGTTCTCAAACTGTGGTTTCCCAACCAGCA
>NW_005241417.1:0-247 GCF_000412655.1 Myotis brandtii
TTACTGCAGAGTAGAAGGGAAAAATAAAGTGCACTCATTAGCCTTGACCTTGTGAGCAAGCACTATTGACTTGCTCTCCGTTTGCAAAATTAATAGAGCTCATTTACAATACTCAAATTGTACGTTCGTGTGTGGGCAATTCAATAAAATGATGGCTTAGTATTGGGGTAAAGTTCCCACTCTTTCTATTTGATGACATTAAAAACAAACACTTGCCCGGCTGGTGTGGCTCAGTGGTTGAGCATCG
>NW_005241418.1:0-247 GCF_000412655.1 Myotis brandtii
GTAACACATGACTTTTATGTTTAAGGAAAGTCTCAGGGATCAAAACTGGTCAGTTAGTGCACCAAGACCCAACCTTGGTAGCTTTTTGCCAAATGGTCACCATGCATACATCCTTCCTTCCGGGAAGCGATATAAACCCCCAAGGCTATTTTTGCTACGAGGAGATTATGGCACAACATATGGAATTTTCACTGCCCAGGAGCAGAAGAAAAGTCCTGTCTTTGCTTGAGCAAGCCACTTGGTGAAT
>NW_005241419.1:0-247 GCF_000412655.1 Myotis brandtii
GAACCCTGAAAACATGCTAAGTGAAAGAAGTCTGACACAGAAGGTCACATATTGTATGATTTCACTTATGTGAAATGTCCAAAACAGGCAAATTTAGTTAGCAAGTATATTAATAGTTTCCAGGGATGGAAGAAAGTAAAATGGTGAATGACTACTAATGGGTATGGGATTTCTTTGGGGAGTGATGAGAATGTTCTGAAATTAGTGATAGTGATAGTTGCACAACTTTGTGAATATACAAAGAAAC
>NW_005241420.1:0-247 GCF_000412655.1 Myotis brandtii
ATATTATATGTCAATTATACCTCAATAAAGCTGAATTGAATCAATTAAATTTTAAAACTATGTTTTAGGGAGCCTGAGTATTCTACGGAAGGGCTATCTCAAGAGCTGAAGGAAAGAAAGATGTGAAGAAATCAGAGAAATTTCCCTTTACAAATAAGTTTCCACATAAGATTTCATCAGGAACGAGAGGTTGTTCAGCTACATTTTTTAAAAAATCATTAAAAGAAATGATTTCCTAATTTTTTCA
>NW_005241421.1:0-247 GCF_000412655.1 Myotis brandtii
CGCCCGGGGCTTGGGGAGGGTCCGGCCTGCAAGTGAACGGAAAGGACAAGGCCCTGCGCCATTTAAACCCAGCACCGCCGGCTTGGGGAGGAGGCAGCTCCAGGCCTGGGAGGAGGCGGGAGCGGGGAGTGCGGGGTGAGCGCATCCTTACCGACGTGGCCCCGGACTAAGAGCCAGCCCCCAACTGGGAAATCCTATTTTACCCAACCCGGGTTCCCCTTCCCTCTTTCTCCCTCCCCCAATCAGA
>NW_005241422.1:0-247 GCF_000412655.1 Myotis brandtii
CTGCTTGGCTGATTAGAATGAGTGGCTGCTCCCACTGGGAACCCCGGGCTGTGATCCTCGCCTCCTCACCCCAGGCTCCTCCTCGCTTCCTGCTGCCTCCTCCAGATTCCTGCAGACCATGAAGCACCACTGCTGCTGGGCTCACAGAGCTGACCCCGGAGGCTGGGAGGTAGGTTCGTGGTTGCCATGGGACTGAGGCTTATTCTGCTACCTCTCAGTGCTATTGTCCCTGGGCCCAGCCCCGACT
>NW_005241423.1:0-247 GCF_000412655.1 Myotis brandtii
TGAGGCAAGCTTCAGCAGCTGAGCTAAGCACTACACCAACGCCGGCTTGTCCGAGAGCGGCAGAGGTTGCATCACCAGATGTGCGCAACCAATAACGGGTGGACAGCGAAGGAGCTGTTAATTCTGCTCGGATACTGCTATCCTGAATTCTGGTTTCAGAAACACAACACACATCTATCTTAAGGGAATCTAATGTGCGTGCTAACGCTGCCTGTTGGCCTGGCTGCATCAAGGTGCGAACGTTGTA
>NW_005241424.1:0-247 GCF_000412655.1 Myotis brandtii
TGTGTGTATATATGGAAATGCCCATTTCTATAAGCTCCAATACACTGAGGAGCTACTTGAGGGCAGGGGTGGTGACATCTTCATTTTTGCATCCCTAGCCCTTTGTACAGGGCTAAGGAACAGTGCTGCAGATGGAAAGGAACTCCCAAATTTGAGTGCCGATTTGTGCCAGACATGCTATGAATGTCTTGAACTTTAACCTCCCAACAACAGCAGGTGGTCCCAGCACTATTTCCTAGCAGAGAAA
>NW_005241425.1:0-247 GCF_000412655.1 Myotis brandtii
TTTGGAAACCCAGGGGTGTGATCTCATAGAAATAAAGCTTTCTATCGCATCTCATCCTCCTGTGAGGGCCTCCGGAAATGCTTATTCCAGCAGTACCCCAGGGACACCACCCCCAGCAGCAACTGGGGGAGATGAGCCCCTCTCCTGTCCTGTAACACTATAATTATTAATCCCCTCTACCCCGATTTTGGGCTATTTTGACAGTGGTTGTATGAGCTATGACTGCCCTACAGCAACTGAAAAAATA
>NW_005241426.1:0-247 GCF_000412655.1 Myotis brandtii
ATTAGGAAGGTTGAGAACCACTGATCTAAAGGAATCTGAACCTCTTGCTTGCCTTTGGTAATGGGATGACTCTGAAGGAGGCAGCCAGGACTCAAAACTGGGAACAAAAGAAGCTTCTTGGACCCTACGTTCCAAAGAGAGAAGAAATCATTGGAGTCCCTGTTAGGTCGCCGAAGGAGGAACGCACGAGGCCGGAGTGGTGAGGGATTGTGAATTTATTCGATCATCCGCACACCAGGTGGCTGAG
>NW_005241427.1:0-247 GCF_000412655.1 Myotis brandtii
CTCTGTCTCCTTTCATCTCTGAAATCAATAAAAATATTTTTAAAATTAAATTAAAAATAAAAACATAAATATTTAAATGTTTATAGGACATATTTTCTAAGTAGAACTAGTCACTACCTTTTGGCAAACAAAGAATTTGTCATTTCATTTAGACAGACAGATAGCTACTCATATACACATGTAATATATATATATATATAATATACATATACTAGAGGCCCAGTGCATGAAATTCGCACACTTGGGG
>NW_005241428.1:0-247 GCF_000412655.1 Myotis brandtii
CCTGTCTGCCAGGAGAGAACCCTTGTACTGACCTCCAGGGCAGAGAGCAGGGTGCCCGGAGAAAGGAGGGAAGTGCTCAGTTTGCTCAGTTTTGTTTTTTGAGGCTCGGTGCTAATCCCGATCGTTACAATAATGAACAAAGCAGACTTTGCCCTTTAGGAGCTCAGTCTCCCTGGGGAGAGGTCAGCTATATCTTCTTTTTAAATATACTTTTTATTGATTTCAGAGCGGAAGGGAGAGAGAGAGA
>NW_005241429.1:0-247 GCF_000412655.1 Myotis brandtii
CGAGCGTGTGGGCGACAGAGCCAGCCCTTCGCTGAGTTACAGGAACGCGAAGGGGGGGACCAGGACAGGAAGGTCGACGCGGCCTGCAGAGGCGACCGGACCGGAGAGGGGCTCAGGCAGGACCCCGCTCCCCCAGAGGGAGGGAGGCTGGAGGGGCAGAACCTGGGCCTGCTCAGCCCCGGAGGGTCTGGGGTTCGCTGCGTGGGATGGGCAGCGGCGACACCTCGCTGTGGCTTCCTGCCTGGTC
>NW_005241430.1:0-247 GCF_000412655.1 Myotis brandtii
CCCACAGCTGAAGTTCTGCAACACAAAATAAGAAGGCTTTATAGTGCAAGATAAGAACTTCCAAGCCTGTGACATTTTTAACAGAGCTTATTAGCATTCATTTGAGCCAGGCAGAGGATACACCTGGAAGCAAGATTTCAACAGAATGAAAAATGCTTCCTAGAATGAGTTTGCAGTTTCTTTTTTGCATTTGAAATTAAAGAGGTAACTCAAGGAAGATTACATGAAGGTGGGAGAAAGCAAGGCA
>NW_005241431.1:0-247 GCF_000412655.1 Myotis brandtii
ACACACACACTATAGTATGTTTTCAGTGTTTTAAGTAGTAGATTTTTCTCTTGTTCCCTCTAAGCTTTATGGTTCCAAGGTTGGTGGAGAAATGTGCTATGAGGTATGTCTTATATTTATTTCTTTTTGAAAGTATTACGTATGTCCTCCTTTTTCCACATTGACCTCTTCTAGGCTGCTCCTGTCCCCCATCCCAGGCCTTCACCAACTTATTGTCTGTGTCCATGGTAATGCATATATGCATACA
>NW_005241432.1:0-247 GCF_000412655.1 Myotis brandtii
TGGCCCCTGGCTTTTTATATATTAGGATAATATTTACAGATTCTGGACCCTTATCAGTATATGATGTTTAAAATTTTTCCCATTCTGTGGGTTGTTTGTTCATTTCCTTAACAGTGTCCTCTGAAACACAAAATTTTAAATTTTGATGACGTCTACATTATGTTTTTCTATTTGACTCCACAGAAGATTTTGATGTACATCGCCTATGGACAGCTCTATGAGGAATACTCCAAGGGTTTGATCAAAA
>NW_005241433.1:0-247 GCF_000412655.1 Myotis brandtii
CTGCCCAGCTCCCTTCAAAGATGGGCTGGAGGAAGGCCAGCTGCTGGGCCCTGGAACTCAGTAGAGAGCTGTGGGCATTGACAGCATCAGTGAAGGGAGGGGGCAGGCACAGCTTATAGTGAGTTCAGTGAACAAACACTAACACACAAACAGGAACGTGTGCCCCCTGGCTCACGCAGACATGCATTGGCTTACAAATCACGTGTACCTTTCATGTGTATACACACACACACACACACACACACAC
>NW_005241434.1:0-247 GCF_000412655.1 Myotis brandtii
GGACCACCAGTTAATAATAACCAAGAAAAAAACCCATGCTTTTTTCAGGGTCTGAATTACAAATTGTTCTGTATCTTTCTGGTGACATTGATTTGGTTACATATCATAAACTTTCCAGCAGAATTTTTATAGTCAGATTATCTATATAATAAAAGCTCAACGACCATTATGGCAGATCAACTAGAACGACCTGTTGCTATGAAGCGTTGGCCACAGGGGCTGCCACCAGCTCTGCTGCCGAGTCCGA
>NW_005241435.1:0-247 GCF_000412655.1 Myotis brandtii
GGCTGGAGGGACCGTAGAGGTCATCTCACCAGCCCCACGTCCTGGCAGAGGCATCCAGCTGCCTGCTGGTCACAGAGCGGGGAGGGGCTGGAGCAGGGACTTGGCCCTCGAGGGCAGGATGTGAGGGGCTGTGCAGCGCCACCTGATTTCTGTTCTCCTTCCAAGAGGGCTTGTGTGTGCCGCGCCCAGCGCTGGCTCCTCTGTGGCCCGGTCACTCTCTCTACAGATGTTTCTCCTGTCACCGCTA
>NW_005241436.1:0-247 GCF_000412655.1 Myotis brandtii
GCATTTGCTACCAACGAGGTAACAGTATAGTAAAAGAAAGAGAGGCACTTAAACATATAATTAATGGCTAGTTTAAAAAATTCTAGCAATTGAAGAACCTACCAGGAGCAGAGATAGGGAAGAGGGAGGTATTCTACCTGCAGGCAGGTGTGGGAAAGTGAGCGGTATCCAATGTGAGACAGCAGCCCCTTAGAGTGCTATTTAAATATAGAGGCACTTTTACAAGAGAGTTCCATGATGCTAGGGG
>NW_005241437.1:0-247 GCF_000412655.1 Myotis brandtii
TGAAGTTTAACATAGAAACTGCTGCCAACATCTAAACGTCACTCATTAAATAGGAAATGAACCATTTATCTGCAGGATGGGGAGGGAGACATGAACTTGCCCAGCTCAGAGCTATAGATCTGGGCACGCAGTGGGAACTCTATTCTTCTAGGGGAGGTGGGAGACGCTGGGCACGAGTCTTTCCAGAGGCCGGTCAAGACCTCTCTGCAAAGCAGTGTAGCTGCCTGCGGGCAAGGAGGTCTGCAGC
>NW_005241438.1:0-247 GCF_000412655.1 Myotis brandtii
TGGATTAGTGTTTGGAACAGCACGTTATACCACAGAGAGCCTTTGATGTCTGGAGGAAGGAACCTATGGAAATAACTCTGAGGCCTGGAGAGATACCCTCCCTCAGCGTTTATCCCCAATTCTAGGAATGTTCCCCTTTTTTCTGTTTTTGGGGCTCTACACACTCTAAGGTCATCGAGTCCTTGACCTTTCTCCATCCCTCCCCCCACCCACCTCCTCTTCAGCGGGCTCCTGTGGCCTCCGTCAG
>NW_005241439.1:0-247 GCF_000412655.1 Myotis brandtii
CCCCGGGGGTGGACCCCAGGCTGCAGGTGGGACCCCTGCCCTCTGGGACCTGAGAATACGCTCAGTGGGTGAGGCTGCTGGTGAAGCCCCGCCAGTGGCCATCAGCGGGGCTTTCTCATGCGGCCCCCTCAGCTGCCTGCCCGACCTCGGCCTTGGTCATGCGTCCTTCTGACCAGGAGCAGCGACGTCTCACTTCCAAAAGAGCAAGGACCCCTTTTTAAAACACATCCCTGCCTTTCTGAAATAT
>NW_005241440.1:0-247 GCF_000412655.1 Myotis brandtii
ACCTATTAATCTTTCTAACCGGGATCTCACCACCCATGAACTGAATGTGTTAAACAAAGGTTTGAATTTCAACGTCACGGTACCGATCATAAAACCGATTGACATTATCCCAGCAATTGAAGAACACTTAGCCCAACTACCAGATTCAGAAGCCAATCAAGCTAGAACACAAGTCGCACGTATCCTACGTAATCAGAAACCGAATCCACACAACTTAACAAAAAGTGAACGTCTTGCTCTAAAAGCC
>NW_005241441.1:0-247 GCF_000412655.1 Myotis brandtii
CTCTGAAATCAATAAAAATATATTTTAAAAATATAAATAAATAAAAAACTTTAACAGCTCATTTAGCTCTTCCAAGGTAAAGAAAGTAAACCTTAAGAGAATGAAGATAGAGAACACAGAAACTTACAAGTAGAAAGAAGACTGGCTTATTTACTAGAGTTCTATGAAAAATTAAATTAATGTTTCCTGTTCCAGTTAATATCCCTTATTCCTTCCTCCTCTCTCTCTCTCTCTCTCTCTCTCTCTC
>NW_005241442.1:0-247 GCF_000412655.1 Myotis brandtii
ACCTCCAGAACTGTGAGAAATAAATGTATGTTGTTTACAAGCCACCCAGTTTATGGTATTTTTGCTATAGCAGCCTGGATGGACTAAGATACCCTTTATACTATAAAACTGTCTTACTCATCTCTATACCCCAACACTCTGTAATCTACCTGGCACACAGTACACATTAAATACTTTTTTTGCTCTACTGAATTAAACTCGAAATTCAACTAAATTATTGAAACCCTATTATTGCCTTTGCACATCA
>NW_005241443.1:0-247 GCF_000412655.1 Myotis brandtii
GACCACATTAATGGCCAGTGACCCAGGCAGACCCGGGAGAGGCTGGGGTGGCCACTGCTGCGGGTGCAACCGGCGGCCCCTCCTCATGGTGGAGCGTGTGCGCATCGCTGTCACGAAAGGGGGGTCACCCCTGAGCTGTCACTCTCCACACCGGGGGGCGGGGCAGAGGCCCATCCTCCCTGTTTGACACAAGGTCCCCCGGCTGCCGAGCTGGGCCGGTGTTCCAGGCGTGGCCTCGGTTTCCCCG
>NW_005241444.1:0-247 GCF_000412655.1 Myotis brandtii
CAACTCCTGTCCCCCAGTGGGAAGCCCAGCAGGTTCTGGAACAGGGGCATGACCTCCTGGAAGTGGGGGGCGCCTCGTAGACAGGGGCCAGGATCCAGGCCAGGCAGCTTGATGTCCGAGGCCCTGTGGGAAGGCAGCCTGTCCAGGAGTGGGGCCTGGAGTGGGGCCAGCGGCCAGCCTCCCGGTCAGAGAAGCCTCGGGTGGAGACCAGGGAAGGAGGCCTGGGAGGGTAGAGAAGCACCGCAGG
>NW_005241445.1:0-247 GCF_000412655.1 Myotis brandtii
GAATTGCTTCTCACCATGAGCCAATTTAATGTGTCCAAAGTCTATAGAATTTCCTAGAGCTCAGCCTTAACTTCCCACTTAGCTATCCCCAGCACGAACCTTCTGCAAAGAGGATAGCAGGGCAAAGAAGAGTAAGAAGTGAGGAGCAGGAAGTGAGCTGTTGAAAGTGGGGAAAAGAGGTTATTCCTTATTGAACATGTGTGAGACATTGCTGACATTTAAAGATAATATAGGGTGTTCCAAAAAA
>NW_005241446.1:0-247 GCF_000412655.1 Myotis brandtii
TCCATTTTGTAGGAGTTTGAGAAATGTGGGGGTTGGGTAGCTGATCCTTTGGGAAAACTAATGGCTGTACAGTTTAAAATTTTTCTCTTTACATTCTTTCTCCCTTCTTTGTTAATTGGACTAGCGTAAATAAAATAAGGGACATTTCACACCTCTGAAACCTCTATCTCATAATATCAAGCCATGAGATTTCACATCTGGGTCTACCTTGGGGCATCCTCGCAGCCACAGGCCCTGCTAATAAGGG
>NW_005241447.1:0-247 GCF_000412655.1 Myotis brandtii
ACACTAGAACTGCAGGAGAAATAATTTCCAATATCCCACAGGTTAAGAACCCAATAGAAGAACAAGAATAGAGAGAGTTGGCTTTTAGGAGAAAAGTTCCGCGACCACTAACCTAAGTGATAAACACTGAACTTATTCAGGACATAAAATTTTCAAATGAAGCAAAACTTCATACATTTGCAGACTTTCCACTACAGAATTTTGATATTAAAAAAAACCACTCCTCTCCTATCCAAACTATTTACTC
>NW_005241448.1:0-247 GCF_000412655.1 Myotis brandtii
CACATCGATGTTTCTGTCTGTCTCTCCTTCTCCCTTCTGCTCTCTCTAAAAATCAGTGGGAAAATACCCTTGGGTGAGGATTAAAAACAAAAATTAAAAATTAAATTACAGCCTAGGGCAGAGGATCCCCAACTTTTTTTTGGCCACGCCCCCACCTAAACATCTCTAAAATCCTGACCCTTCCTCCCAGCCCCCCAGACATAGAATTTTTATATTTTTATATATTTTTATTGATTTCAGAGAGGAA
>NW_005241449.1:0-247 GCF_000412655.1 Myotis brandtii
ATCAAATCCACATATCCCCTCTTTCCTTTTCCACTTGCTATATTTTTGCTGTACCTTTTTAAATAGCCTTCTGATCTTTCAGCTCATCTCATTTCTAATTAACCTTATTATAATAACTACAGAGTCAATGGTCTTAAAATACTTATAATTGCACATAACTGCCTACATGCTCTAAGTTGGCTGCTATTCTTAGGTAGTAAGAAAAATATTCACCTATATCCATAGAACTGAAAAGAGTACAACTCTC
>NW_005241450.1:0-247 GCF_000412655.1 Myotis brandtii
GCTGGCCTCACAGGCCGCCTCGAGCACGCATCACGCCCCGTGGGGAAGAGCTCGTCTGCTCACCCACTTCTCCAAGGCCCGTCAACCGCCTTTAATTCTGACTTTAAAAAATATACCGACTCGAACGTTCTGACTCCCGGGCTGCCCTAGTCACAGGCCCTCCCGTCCCCCCACTCCCACCCCTCAGCTTCTCATCCACGCGGTTGGCAGTTTCATCGGTTGCCATTTTGTTTGTCAAATATTGTGG
>NW_005241451.1:0-247 GCF_000412655.1 Myotis brandtii
TTTAAATAATTAAACTAATATATTTTAATAATATATAATTAAATGGGATATATTTTATTACACATCATAATTAAATGTTTCTGTTATTTTAAACAAATGAAAATCTCTCTATCAAAACACTTCACCACTCTTTCACTTTCAGATCAATTCAAGACATTAAGAAAATTTTTTCCTCTACCCCAACTCAATTCCCAATACTAAAGTTTTGTTTATCAGGGGTCCTCAAACTACGGCCCGCAGGCCACAT
>NW_005241452.1:0-247 GCF_000412655.1 Myotis brandtii
GGTTAGGAACCAGACCACGGGGTGGTAACAAGGGATTTTGGGCACGTGTCCTTCGATCGGATTAATCGGAAGTGGAATTACCCGCATTAACAATTGTGATTAGCGTTGGCCAAGGAGGTTGGCGAGGAGAGCCTGGGGTAGGCCAGACTTGGAATTCAGAAGTGCTTCCGGTTGCCTTCATTTACAGAATTATATCTGCAGCACAGAGGAGCTCCCAGAAGACTGCAAGGACTTCACAATTAATATC
>NW_005241453.1:0-247 GCF_000412655.1 Myotis brandtii
GACCCCACCAATGCACGATCGGGGCCAGGGAAGGACCATGGGAGGGTTCCATGGCGTGTCCAACCCATCTTGCCCAGTCCTGATCAGGGCTGATGGGGGGGGGGCAGGGATGGGCCAGGCAGGGATGGACCACAGGAGGTTGCCCAGCCAGGGAAGGACCACGGAAGGGCTCCAGGGTTTGTCCGGCCCGTCTCACCCATTCTCAAATGAGCCAGACCCCAGCAGCAAGCTAACCTACCATCAGAGC
>NW_005241454.1:0-247 GCF_000412655.1 Myotis brandtii
TGCGGGCCGGGGGGAGGGACCAAGAGGTCAGCCATTCCTCCCTCTTGCCAGTCCCCCGTCCTGCCCTGCCACCACCCACCCACTTCCCCATGGTTCCCCGTTTGCCTGTGGGCAGAGGTGAAGGATGGAGGAGGTGGGGGAGGGGAGGAACCAAGAGGTGGTCAATGCACCTTATGGCAACTGGTCAAGCAGTCATTCCAGTCATTACGTTTATGGTCCCTGGCCTTTTATTATATAGGACTAGAGG
>NW_005241455.1:0-247 GCF_000412655.1 Myotis brandtii
TTAAAGGAGCAGAAAGGCGGAGACTGAAGTCCCAACGCCCTTGGGTTTTCTTCTCTTGGGGCCGGAATTCTTCCAACTGTGTGGGTGCTGTTCGTTTCCACTTCACCTTTCAGGGGGGTGGGGGGGCCTTTTCTTTATCCGGCATATGGTTTCTCAACCTGGGCACTCTTGACATAGTAGACCAGATGCTTTTTGCCCTGGGGGGTTGTCTGCATTGTAGGGTCGTTAGCAGCATCCCTGCCCCCTA
>NW_005241456.1:0-247 GCF_000412655.1 Myotis brandtii
TTACAAAGCTTACAAAGAATTTCAGATCCACCGGAAGCCTCTTTCCCCACTTCTCACCGGCCACCTGTTCCTATAAACTATGTCTCCCCATAAGAGCTAACATTTTAAAAGTACTCGAGTCTGTTCCGGAAACAGTTCTGAATGCTTTCAACAACCACATGAGATGGAGTACCATGATTCACGTTCTCATGGGTGGAGAAACTGAGGCACAGATAAGGTAAGTCATTTGCCCAAAAGCACAAGGCTA
>NW_005241457.1:0-247 GCF_000412655.1 Myotis brandtii
AATTATACTAATTAATCATAAATATCATTATCTTTCCACCCAAATTTCATAAAATATATGGGAATAATATTTATATAAAATATCCATGTGGATAAATAACAACAAAAAACACTGTATTTAAAGGAAGGAAAGCCAAGCAGCTATAACTGATTAGAAGGGCAGAGGAATGAATGAAAACATAAGGTACTTGCTATAATAAGAAGTATAGTCATTATATATATATATATATCTACACTAATAAAAGAGA
>NW_005241458.1:0-247 GCF_000412655.1 Myotis brandtii
TGCCTTTATCTTTGGTCTGAACTTGGTGACATTGGACTAGATACTTTCTCTCTTTGATTTGTAGCTTCTCATATATAATGTGGGCATACCAACTCTCACCTTACAGATTTGTGGTGAAAATTAAAAATAGTAGTGACTGGGAGGAGAAAAATGGTGGTTGATCAGGCAGAACTGTTGTGCACATCCTCCTAGGGCCCAGCTGGAAATATGACTAAATCAGAGAACATGCACCTGGAATTACCAGCTG
>NW_005241459.1:0-247 GCF_000412655.1 Myotis brandtii
GGGTGGGGGCTTCAGTTGACCTGGCGACAGGCCTCGAATGTCCACTTGGTGGCGCCCCCGAAGATCTCGATCTGGGGCTCGGCCCAGGCGATGACGTTGCCGGAGAGGGCCTTGGAGCTGCAGGTGGCCAGGTTGTACACCTCGCCCGGGGTCAGCTTGCGGTCCCAGATGTTGAAGTGGGCCAGCTCGCCCACGAACGCCTGGGTGGCATCAAAGCCGCCACCCAGCGTGTCCTTCGGAGAAAAGC
>NW_005241460.1:0-247 GCF_000412655.1 Myotis brandtii
GGGAATCAAACCGGGGACCTTTGGGTCCAGGGGATGATGCTCAATCCACTGAGCCACCTCAGCAGGGGAAAACTGCCCCCCGAGAGCCACTGGAGAAGAGGGAGGAGAGCAATGCGGTTGTTCAAGGGTCAAGCCTTCCAGGTGGAGGCAGGGCAAGTGCAAAGGCACCTAAGGGGTAGAAATGAGCCGGTGGTTTGAAAGAACAGGAAGAAGCCTCCATAGCTAGACAGCTGAAGTCAGGAAAGAA
>NW_005241461.1:0-247 GCF_000412655.1 Myotis brandtii
AAAGCTCAGTAGTCCTTGTCCTCTGTAAGCCAGGCAGGATGACGTGAGAATCTGCCATTGCCATGGGTCCCCTGATTTCAAGTGGATGCTAGGATCCCAATAAAGCCGAGCTAAGTAGAAACACTGACCTCTGAGAGACATAAGCATCACAGATGAAGAGATAATCAAAATGTTTGGCCATCAGCTACATAAATGATATACATTCTAACCAAGTGTTTCTTGATCTTTATAACATGAAAAAAAAAAA
>NW_005241462.1:0-247 GCF_000412655.1 Myotis brandtii
TGGCGCCAGGACAGGGGGTGCAGCCTGAGGTCCCTCGGCCTGGTGCCAGGGCGGGCGGCATGGCCTGAGATCCCCCAGCCTGGGCTGGGATGGGGGGCGTGCCTTGAAGTCTCCCGTTAAGCCCTGCTGGGCAGGGGTGGAGCAGTCTGAGATCCCCCATCAAGCCCTGCCTGGTGGGGGATGTGGCCTGAGGTCCCCTGGCCCAGCACCGGGGCAGGGGGTGCACCTTGAGGTCCCCTGTCAAGCC
>NW_005241463.1:0-247 GCF_000412655.1 Myotis brandtii
TCCATATTATCTACTTAGTACAGACTCATACCTCATTGAATTGATCTGAATTATTGAGGTTTTAACACATATTACAATTACGTTAAAATAAACCAAGATATTCCTTTTAAAACTTATAGATTTCACAAAAAACTAATAAAGTATGATGGCTGAAGAATAACATGTCAAAATTCTTTAAATTTTCTTATCTGACTTCACTATGCTTTATCTTGAGTTTTTGCGATGACTCCTCAGCATGAACCCTTAG
>NW_005241464.1:0-247 GCF_000412655.1 Myotis brandtii
ATCTATCCCAAATGAGAAAGTGATGGTGAATTCTTAGATAGAGGATATAAAGTTGTAACTATAACTTACCATCATATCAAATGTGAATTTTAATAGAAAATTGGCAATCTCTGGAAGCTCTGGGCAGGAGAAGAAAGGGAGAATTTTAAGGAAGAGGAGATAATTACATTCTTAACTGTGGGAATAATTTGATAAGATTATAGATAACTAAAATTATTTTGAGAAATAAAAATATTTTAATATATCT
>NW_005241465.1:0-247 GCF_000412655.1 Myotis brandtii
ATTTGAATTGGGCAGCAGCAAGCCAGACGTGGTCAGGAGCACACCATCATAGGAGATAGGAGCAAGGTCTTTATAGAGAAGACTCAGAAGCAAAGCAAGGACATTATTTGATTGGCTATAGCTCCAGGTAGATAGTGCCAGAATTGAGTTAAATTGTAGGAGACCCAAATGGTGTCACAGAATTTCTTGGTGTGGGAAACCCCTTACCCCCCACATTTGGTGACCAGAAGTGAAGTTCTGAGAATAG
>NW_005241466.1:0-247 GCF_000412655.1 Myotis brandtii
GCCCTGGTAATGGCCAGAGAGAGGGAAGGTTGCCAATAACCTGCCCCCCCCCACTCTGGTTTAAGTGATGTGGAATCCTGTCCTCTGGTTACAGCCATGGAGGTGGTGTTTGTAAAATTCCTGTCAAGCCGCAGTCGAGTTCACAGGACAGGATTGAAGCCTCCATCCGGCATTCATGGCAGATTTGGGACGTGCGTCTTCTGAGCCTGGTGCTGGGCAAAGTGGGGACAATTGTGAGGTTGTCACT
>NW_005241467.1:0-247 GCF_000412655.1 Myotis brandtii
GTTTTCTTTGTAGTATTTTTTCTTTTAGTTTTTTTTTTTTAATTTTTGCTCAGGTATTTATGTAAATGTGTTTAATATTTTTTAAAAAAATCAGAACTGCATATCACTTCCCTTAACATTCCAGGAGCATTTTACATAATCCTCGAAAGAGAATTTTCCTTCATATTGTGGTACCACTGGTTCCTAGTAGAGGGAACTTAAACATGACAGTTCTCCAACTGACAATACTAACCTGTAAAATGGAAAT
>NW_005241468.1:0-247 GCF_000412655.1 Myotis brandtii
CCTTAAATACCATCTTCAATTGAAGACAAAAGAAAATTGTGGGGGTGAGGAGAATCGATTATGGGAGGTTGCCAGGCAAAGCAGAGTAAACCAGGGTAGGGTTGTTAAGGTGGCTAAGCAGACGCAGGTCATTGCCTTTTGCACTGATAAGAGTTTCTGGAGATAAGGTCATCCCCTTCTTCCGGGTACAGTGAGGGAGACACCCTTACGAATGAAGGGCTCCCTTACAAGTGTGACTGTCCTTTAC
>NW_005241469.1:0-247 GCF_000412655.1 Myotis brandtii
GCCGGGCTGCACATAATTTTTAAGACACAAATAATGGGTTCGTGAGGGTCTGTATGAGAGATGAATTGGGAAGAAGTTGCGGCGGACAGTAAAGGTGGGTAATGACTTCCAAACCATAGTCACTTCCTTAGGTGGTATTGGCCCAGCAGACTCAGAGGAGCCTAAAATGTGGCTGGTCTGAGTCTCAGGGGCCAGGCTGCTTAGAGTTCTGCCGATCAAGCGTTTCTTCAAATCATTGCTGCCCACG
>NW_005241470.1:0-247 GCF_000412655.1 Myotis brandtii
AAATTAAAATAAATAAGTAGAATAATTACAAGAGACAGATCTATGCAGTTTGCTGAAATACAGACAAAAAAAAATCCAACACTTTAAAGTAACAAGAAGAAATGACACATTACATAGAAAAAAACACAATAAAATTATAGCAGATTTCTAATCAGAAATAATGTACATCAGAGGGTAATAAAATGACATCTTTTTTAAAAATTGTTTTTGGTTAATCCTTACCTGAGGACATTTTTTCCATTGATTT
>NW_005241471.1:0-247 GCF_000412655.1 Myotis brandtii
AAGAAATGGTCAAAAGTCATGTTCATATCTCAGGAGGAAGTTAAGAACAAAATTTATAAAATTGGGAGTTATCCACTTAGAGGTGATAGTTGAAAATATATAATAGTGTAAAGGGAGAGATTGTTGAAAAAGCAGGTGGGCCACAGGAAAATCTGTTGGGTAACCTCTGAATTGGTGGAATAAAAGGAAAAAAATTCATTAGTGTAGACACTAGATAAAGCAGGTATAAAACTAAGAAGGGAATAAA
>NW_005241472.1:0-247 GCF_000412655.1 Myotis brandtii
CATGCACACTGCATATAATATTAGGAATTCAAAAGATTTTTCCAAATATTCAATATACCTCAGAAATTACTTGTAAGGTTTTTGTTTGATGTTTTAAATAGATGACTATACTGAAACTGAAAATCAGGGAGTTGTTAGATACTGAGTGTTTGCAAATATTTAAAAATAAAATATGTACATATGAGGGAAAAGTTCAGGCAGCAGCTTGTTTTACTGTGTTCTTACTTATTCCTGTAGCCATGGTGAT
>NW_005241473.1:0-247 GCF_000412655.1 Myotis brandtii
ATGGGAAGCACTCTATAACTGTTAGCTATTCTTAGTAATATTGTTATTCCTCAACTTATATTGACAGAGTGATTAAAGTTTCTAATTTAAGGCAGCTAATGATTTATTTTTATACTATTTCCTACTCTTTCTAAAACCACTTTTTTCTCTCTCACATAATTTACCAAAATCTGTTGAAGTGCCAGAAATATCACATTCCTCAAGTCCAGGGGTAATCGAGAGAGAGAGAGAGAGAGAGAGAGAGAGA
>NW_005241474.1:0-247 GCF_000412655.1 Myotis brandtii
TGTAGCTGTGGATTTTATTTAGTCCTGAAACATTGATGACAGTCATATGTCAATTTATTAGCTTTTCAAAGAAATTATTTCCCAAACCAGGCAATACAGAGCCCTCTGTCATAGCCCTTACTCATCAGTCATCCATATGAAGATTTTAAAAAATGGAGTCAGACCAGACCTGTCCAGTTAATTAAATTTCCTGAATTGTCTGACAGAGTAATCATCCCAGCATAGCTCTGGGCAATGTTACCTGGAG
>NW_005241475.1:0-247 GCF_000412655.1 Myotis brandtii
CATGCAGCTGGATTCTAATGTGTCTGATGGATTCTAGAATCAGCTCTCTCGTCCACGGCATATACCTTAAAAGCCAGGCCCTTGCCATTTATTTGAAATGCCTGGAGAGCGATGGCTCCGGGATATAGTAGGTGCTCAATAAGACAACGTCTTGCAAGGGTGGAGGTCTAGGGTCCCCTCCAGTGGGGGTGGCAGGGGAGACAACAGGTTTTTTTTTTTCCTGTGGTGTTTAGTAGATGCAGAGCAG
>NW_005241476.1:0-247 GCF_000412655.1 Myotis brandtii
CCTTCCCTTCCATTCCCAGGCCCCACGTGTGGAACGCTCCTGGCCAGTGGCAGGGATCTGCTGAATGAATGCCTGACTCCAGGTCTGAATGCAGGGAGAAGATTCAAAAGTACCCATATACTGAGCAAGAAATCCTCTTTTTAAAAGTGAAATTCTAAAACAAAATTTTAAAACACACATGGCCACATTAAAATTCAAATAGTTGAGGAGGGAAAATCTTTCCAAAGTGACTCCATATTTTTCTACC
>NW_005241477.1:0-247 GCF_000412655.1 Myotis brandtii
AGAGATGGTAATACTAGAGGTCAAATGATTTCTACTATTTCTGATTCTAACTATCAAGAAATATATGAACCAAACCTATTTAGGTTAATAGTTATTTTTATATTAAAGAAGAGTACATAGCATTTCTTTTAATTAAACCGTCAAACTTTTCTTGTTTCTCTGCTCCCTTCCTAAACGATTTTAACAGAGAACTGTAAACTGTTTCTCTACATGGCTTTCCTTCTTGTAAAAGAATTTTAAATGTCTC
>NW_005241478.1:0-247 GCF_000412655.1 Myotis brandtii
CGACAAACCAAACATCAGGGGGAGAGTGGCCAGGGTTGGGAGGTAGGGAAGGGCTCTATGATTACATCAAATGAGGAATGGATGAAGGAATTAAGGAGGTTTAATCTAGAGAAGAGGAGCCTCAGACATTTGAAGGACTGCAATGTGGGAGGCAGAGCAAATATATTCCTATACCCGCCAGGAGATAGACCTGGGACGATGGGTATAAGGAAGAAGTGGTCAGATTCTGGCTTAATGACTAGTCTTT
>NW_005241479.1:0-247 GCF_000412655.1 Myotis brandtii
ATTTTTATGCCAAGCTTTTTTTTCTCATTAGATGACATGATCATGAATCCATTGTAATTAACCAAGTTATTAATTAATTAACAGGAAAAGAGCAAAGTGAAAGCAATAATATAGGCATACTATTTGTGCCAGAAAACTGCAGTTTAACACTCCCCAGATCTGTTCCCCACAGATCCTAGGGGGAAGAGACTAGACATAAAAGAATAGACACATGCCCAGTAAGGTCTGAATGATGTAGGAAAGGTGA
>NW_005241480.1:0-247 GCF_000412655.1 Myotis brandtii
TATCAACTAGTATTTTGTTTGGGTGTACCAGACATTGAACTAAACACATTCTCTATACAATCTCCTCACAGCAGCCCTGTGATCCAGAGCTACCTGCTCCCTTACCCAGGACTGGACAGCGAGGTCAGAGGGAAATTCACTCCCCAACACCAGGTCCCTTAGGATGGAATAGGAAGGTGCCACCCCACAGCCCCCTTGTGGGAATGCCCTGGGGCACTTTTGCTGTTACTCGTAACACTTTGCTCAG
>NW_005241481.1:0-247 GCF_000412655.1 Myotis brandtii
TTAGCCTGGGAGGCCCTTACTCACCCTTTATTCTGGCTGGTAGTACTTCTCAGGATCTCCCTTGACATTTTTAAATTTTTAATGTGCCTTTGCCTTATAACATCTGGTTGGAATTATGCTGTTGCTGTTAGAGTATACAATGACCCCCCATCCCCAAGCCTTTACCTCCTCTTATTGTGTACACAGGTCTACCCCATAACTCTTAAACTTCTCCTAAGTCCTCACTATCTCTCTCAAACCCTCAACC
>NW_005241482.1:0-247 GCF_000412655.1 Myotis brandtii
TACATCTCTATCTCAGCTTCCCTTCATGCTACTATTTATACTTTTCAGCTTTCTTTACTATTAGTGATATTTTCCGACTTGATGTCAAAAAGGTACTGCAAACTAAATATACCCAGAATCAAGCTTCTTTTTTCCTCTCCTCCAAAACTGCTCCTACTCCTGAGCTTTTAATATTCTTTCAATAATCTATTCAGCCAATATATATTGTGTTCCTATTATGTGCTATAGATATTGTGATTATTGTGAT
>NW_005241483.1:0-247 GCF_000412655.1 Myotis brandtii
AATTCACAACATGTAGTGTTCATCTTCAGGCTCACAACATGACTGCTTGCCAAGTGAATCTTTCCCTTTTATCAATAAAACTAAACTTTTCCCAGACCACTTATCTGACTTCACTTATATCACAAAGCTATGCCACATAACTATAACCAACTGCAAAGGCTCTTGGAAAACCAGGCTTTCTAACTGGATACTTTATATTGATTTTTTTTAAAAATAGGGTTCTGATAGCAAAAATGTTTGGGTAAGA
>NW_005241484.1:0-247 GCF_000412655.1 Myotis brandtii
CCCATCTCACCTGCCCCCCTCATCTCACCTGCCCCTTGGAATCCGGGCTCTGAGCTCACCTTCTCAAGGCACCCGCACTGACCACCGTTCCAGGCCCCGCGTGGCCTCTGTGGCCACAGCCTGACCTGAGAATGTCCCGTTCTCACCGCCCGCCCCCCACACACGCTCTGACTTCATCCCCCAAAGCGGTCAAGCCCACGGCTCAGGCTGCTGTGCAATGCCCAGCATCACGCCCGGGTCTAAGGCG
>NW_005241485.1:0-247 GCF_000412655.1 Myotis brandtii
TGGCCATTACATTTATATCTTTCTTACAGGAAACAAGTTCTCAATGGAAGAGACTTTTTCCAACAAAACACCCAAATGTTACCAAAATTCTAAAAGTATATTCACTTTAAACAGACACCTTTACTAGCCTTACTAGTTACAAAACTATAATTGGCCATATTTAAGATCAGCTTATAATTTTCCCTCTTAAAAGATGAAATTTTGTCCGGCTGGAGTGGCTCAGTGGTTGGGCATTGACCTAGGAACC
>NW_005241486.1:0-247 GCF_000412655.1 Myotis brandtii
CCCCCTGCTCCTGAGGGGCAATCGGGGCCAGAAGTCACCACTCACACCAGCTGCTGGCACCGGAGCCACCACTTGCATCCACTGCAGGCGCCAGCCCTGCTCGCACCTGCAGCCAGTGCCGGAGCCACTACTCGCATCCATTGCCAGCACCTGGCACCAGTCCCGATCGCTCAGCACCGTCAGTGGGTGCGAGCGGTAGCTGCCGGCCCCATCGCCCCTGAGGGCTTCTCCTCCTCCCCCTGCTCCT
>NW_005241487.1:0-247 GCF_000412655.1 Myotis brandtii
GCACCTTGCTAGGTTCTATAGTTATGATGATAAATAAGCCAAGCTCGCAGCTTAAGGCACTAACTGTGCAGTGGGGACCCTGAGGAATATGTCGGCATGAGGAACAGTCTGGGAAGTCCTGGGGTAAAGGTCAACAGGAACAGCGGATGCCCGGGGAGGCATTGCTTCCTGGCTGAGGAGTTGCCTCAGTCCTTGGATTTCTAATTCAGCGCTCTTTTCCTCAACTACAGTCAGAAACACTGGAGGG
>NW_005241488.1:0-247 GCF_000412655.1 Myotis brandtii
TGTGGTGCCTGCTCTCTCGCACCACGGAGGCTCTGGCTTCACCGCTCACCGTCCACATGGCCATGAGTGAGCTGATTGCCTTCTCTGTGCCCCAATTGTCCTCATCTGCTGAGCAGGGACAGAATTTGCACCTCTCTCTGGGTTCGTGTGAGGATCAAATAAGATATTTCATGTGAAGTGCCTAGCAAGTGTCTGGCTGCTAGCAAATAGTCAGAAAATGAGAACTCTCATTATTACCAATGTTTTT
>NW_005241489.1:0-247 GCF_000412655.1 Myotis brandtii
CCCCCCAACCATTAAACCAATGTAGTTTTATTTCTATTTTGATGTTATTCTAGCTTTTATATTATTGTAACAGTGACAATGCAATATTAAATTCACTGCCAAACCCAATATTACATTCTTTCTTGAGAAGCTTTGTTTTTTTCTGGCACTTACCATAATTTTCCTTTTCTTACTTGTGTTATTTTACCTTATAGCCTCAAGCCCAATCTTTTCCCCCATAGATTGTTCACATAGTGATACATGGTAC
>NW_005241490.1:0-247 GCF_000412655.1 Myotis brandtii
ACCTCCCCCCTCGGGGCTGTCCTCCTCCGGAACCAGCGAACCCTCCAGCGGGCGGAGGGGAGGCAGTGTCTGCCGTGGAGGGATTTCCACGGCACCAAGCCCGTCCCACCCGCGGCATCACACTCCCCACCTAGGCCGGGTCCCTCAAAAGGAGGACGTGGTGGGGCCACGGGCTGAGGGCCACGTGTGTCCGGTGCCCTGTCGGCGTGGGAGCAGTTGGCCAGGCGGGGCCTGGTTCTCGCCCACA
>NW_005241491.1:0-247 GCF_000412655.1 Myotis brandtii
GGAATTTGAAGTTCAAGCAAGAGGGCTAAGGATAAAGTTTGGAAGTTGACAACATCATGGAAACTTGTCAAAGCAGATGCCCTCCAGGCTGCCAAGCTTTCTTCTTAGCTGTCAGAGGCCCAGCCCTGAAACTGCCAAATGTTTTTGAAAGGTCGATGAGTGCCATGTTTAGGTTTCATTGTTCCCTGCATTGCTGCAGCTGCTGCATCCCAAAGCTCAAGTTTGCCTTCTCTTTGGGGTCCCACTG
>NW_005241492.1:0-247 GCF_000412655.1 Myotis brandtii
GCAGCCAGGAAGCACATTTACAATGTAGACTGGGGGATGATTCGTTTGGAGGCCAGCGCATGCCCAGGGAGCACGGTGGAAGGGGTACAGATTTGTTTTTTATTATGAGAATGCTTAAAGAGTGTTTTCATTCTATAGGTAACATATAAATGCATTCACCCACACTGACTGTGGGAAGTTCCCTGACACTTCTACACAGCCATGCTCGCATTGTCTGCAGATGGGCACTGAGCAGATAGCTGCCTGG
>NW_005241493.1:0-247 GCF_000412655.1 Myotis brandtii
TGCCCAATGTGGGGCTGAGTATGCCATGGCCGTGCCATCCCCCCACAATATGTTATACTGTATAAAAGTCAAAAAGGTCTGAAATGCACTTGCCTAACTGATAGTCTAAACATACTTAAACCTAATGTCATCATTTGGATGTTTGGGAGGGGTTAGCTGGAAATGCAGCTCTGGGAAGAAGATTCATATGAGCAAACCTTGTTGGGGCTCAGGGTCAAGGCTCTGACCTAAGGATTTGATCTCTCTA
>NW_005241494.1:0-247 GCF_000412655.1 Myotis brandtii
AGCCCCGTGGGATGCAGAGCCCAGACACGAGGGAAACGCATGCAGTTTACAATTTTTTGAATAATTACTCACAAATATATTACCCTTTTCTAATTCTTTCTCACAAATTTTATTTTTTTGTGTGTTGTCCATTATTTAATGGATTTTTAATTATTTTAATTACTTTGATTAATTGTGTGGATGAAAAAGGGACTATGTAATAAATCTGGGAAGCTCAGTGGCCTGAAGTAGCCTCACAGGGTGATGG
>NW_005241495.1:0-247 GCF_000412655.1 Myotis brandtii
CTCCAAGCAGTTTGGGCTCATAGCATGCTGGCTGGGCAGGAAATTTCTTAATTCTAGCCTTGGGTGTATACAATGTCACTCTGGTAGTCAAATAAAATCATAAGCATAGCCCAAATAAGAGGGAATTACAGAACAAAAAAGGATAATATTTTATATATATATATCACACTCCTGACTGCTTATATGCCATTGTTCTATGTTTTATATATATATGTGTGCATATACATATGTATGTATATACAAAAAG
>NW_005241496.1:0-247 GCF_000412655.1 Myotis brandtii
AGATGACTCAGAATCTAGTTACATCATCTTTGGAAAGTGCTGGAGCCTAGGAGAGCCTCTCATTATTCAATGTTCCTTTAATCACACCATGTGAAGAGTTGGAATGTCAGGTTCCTTTCCGTTGCTACATCAATATCCACAATGTATTACTGTAAATGCAAAAATTAAACAAAGTAGACAGAAGATTTGATTTCTACCCCGCGGATGATGTCACAACTGCATGAGAGAAAGTAATGAGATTTCCCCC
>NW_005241497.1:0-247 GCF_000412655.1 Myotis brandtii
GAGTGAATGAATAGGTGAAGGATGAATGGAATTGGCAAGATGTGAGCAATGGCTGGATGGGAGGGGTAAGAGGAACTGGCACGGGAACAAAGGGAGGTTCCCAGGATTGTAGCCAGGCTGCCTGAGTGGGTGGTTGCCAGTCAGTGAGACGGGACCTCCATGGGGGAGGGGAGACGCAGGGTTGAGTGGATGGAAAATATGAGGCCCTTCTGGGACATCTAGGACAAGAGCAGGGAGACGGCGGAGG
>NW_005241498.1:0-247 GCF_000412655.1 Myotis brandtii
AAACGCCTTTTCTTATACCCATGACTCATCCAGTCAACAATTCCTGGTCAGTGCCTACTCTGGCCAGATCCAGGCCATTCGGTCGTGAGCTCTATGCAGCAGGAGGGGAAGACATGGACTGACTATCACATGACTGAAGGTGAACTTGCAAACTGAGGTCAGTGCTCTGAAGGAAAGGGCTTGATTCCTGGAAAACCTGGCCTTGGCTAGGGCTCAGGAGGGCTTCCTGGAGGAAGCGATGCTGCAG
>NW_005241499.1:0-247 GCF_000412655.1 Myotis brandtii
TCAGGGAATGATGATAATAATGATACACAAATACTATTGTGTGCCAGGCACTTACTAAGTAATTGCCTTGGGCTTTTTTACTCACTTGGTGCCAGTGCCTGGATTACTCATTTAATCCTCACAAACTGTCTCTCACGTAAGTGTTGGTGTTATTCTCAGGACACTATTCACACTGAAAGCTCTCACACTGTGAGCTAGGTTAAAGTTACACCGCTTTTCTTTTAAAAAAACAACACACACACACACA
>NW_005241500.1:0-247 GCF_000412655.1 Myotis brandtii
CAATCTGCAGTCTAAGGAGGTCTCAGGGATAATCAGTAAAGGCCCCTGGCATAGGGCAGAAATTCTTCTTTAAATAATAAACACCCTTTAGAAGTGCCTTCGGACTTCGCTTAAAAGCAAGCAGGGAGTTTACTGAACCCTTAGCACCAAGGTTGTGCCTGGGAATCTAGATATATATAAAAGCCTAAGTGACCCTCTGACCGTCGACAGGGTACCTATGATGCGCACTGACCACCAGGGGGCAGAC
>NW_005241501.1:0-247 GCF_000412655.1 Myotis brandtii
CGGCCCTCGTGAAAGGCACCAGCATGTTTCCATGGGGACACATGCCCAAAAGAACTGCAGCTTCACTGGGAGGCCTCTCCTCCAAAGCCACCGCCCTTGGTCTGGAGAAGTGGAAGGCACGGACCTACATCCCAGGTACTTCCCTTAGTTCCCATCCCTTATATTCCACCATACAACCCAGGTCCTGCTTTTTAAAAAAATATGTATTTGTTTACTGATTTCAGAGAGGAAAGGAGAAGGAGAGAGA
>NW_005241502.1:0-247 GCF_000412655.1 Myotis brandtii
TATTCTTTATCTGTATAAATGCAATTGTTCCTCAGGTATATAATAATAAATATAAGTAGTGTAATACCTGAACACATGAAATTATCTATATGTGCCTCTATTTAGTCTTTCTACTACACTGCACAGTGGTCATGGAAAATATTATATCCATCTTACATCTTAGAAAAAAGACATATTGAGAATAACTTGTTCCAGAAGTCCAGTTATTTTTTATCATGTAAAATATGGCATGCCTTTTTTCAAGTTT
>NW_005241503.1:0-247 GCF_000412655.1 Myotis brandtii
TCACATTACCTGGGAGCTTGTTAGAAATGCAAATTCTTAGACCCCACCCCAGACCCACTGAGTCAGAACCTCTGGGGTGGGGCCCTCCATTGGTGTTTTAATCAGCTTTGGGGAGGAGGGGGAGGACTGATGCACCCCAGGCTGGAGAGTCAGTGCCCAAGGGGTGCTGTTAGCACCTGCTACAAACTCTTCTCACAGCTGTGCATTACAGGGACTCTTCTGAACCCCTCATGTTTGTTTTCAGAAT
>NW_005241504.1:0-247 GCF_000412655.1 Myotis brandtii
AAAGGGACTGGTCCATTCAGACAATAGCACAAGGTGATGCTAATGTACCTTGTGGAAAGGGTTAATGGAGGGTGAGTAGGAAAGGCAGGGGAGATTTTTGACATGAAATCACAATGTGACATTCTTCTCTTTCTTCATTTAAGCAATACACATTGAGTGATAGGGACTAATGAAGATTCAGGGTGAATGAGGCAGGGTCTTCGGCCTTATCTTGCTAACAGTCAGGTGCAGGGAATAATATTTGCAC
>NW_005241505.1:0-247 GCF_000412655.1 Myotis brandtii
CTGCCTCCTAGGGATGAAGTGAGGGTTGAGGAGATTATGCAAGTGAAGTGCCTAACACAGTGCCAGATCCTTGCCCTGACTCTAGTGTTTCAGCAGCATTGCTTTTGATGAATTTTAATGAGTCACTAATAAAATACTTGATCTTGAATATTTTCATAATACAAATAACCAGATAGTGGTCTTCTCATTACAGGAACAATTATATCACATTTAAAACTCACCTGTATCAATCGTTATCAATAGTCAA
>NW_005241506.1:0-247 GCF_000412655.1 Myotis brandtii
ACACACACACACACACACACACACAAATATACACATACACACACCATCATCATCATCAAATTTAAGTCTATAGCCTCACTATCCTTTTTGTATTAGGACTAAAACCTCTAGGTCACCTTGACTGTATCTTTTTATTGACTATCACATCTACCAATTGCTAATTCCTAACAATTCTCACAATATATTTCTTCTCCATTCTATGATTACTCTCTTAATTTAGAAATTCAGTAATTTGTCAATCAGTTTA
>NW_005241507.1:0-247 GCF_000412655.1 Myotis brandtii
TCCTCACTGTACATTGGGCTGGGTCTGCTCTATACACAAGCATCCAGGTACCCAGGCTGAAAGGGCAGCAGCTACCAAGCATTTAACTTTGTCTGCTCATGGCAATGACAAAGCACATAATAATTTCAAGCCTCCTCCTGTGTCATGAATGCTAGTATTCTATTGGTCCAATACGAGTCACATGACCACACCAGTCATCAAGGGACAAGCAGCAAACTCCAAGACTCATGTGGCCAAGCCCAAGATC
>NW_005241508.1:0-247 GCF_000412655.1 Myotis brandtii
GACATGAAAGCACTGAGCCACTCCGGCCAGGCCAGCCTGGTTAGTTTTTGGTGAGAGTTCTCCCCTTGGTTTGCTCAGGAGCACTGACTTCTAACTATGTGCTCACATGGCCTTTCCTTGGTGAGAGAAAGTGGAGCGCTCTCTGGTGTCTCTTTTATAAGGTCATAAATCCTATCAGGTCAGGGCTCAACCCTTATGACCATATTTAACCTTAATTACTTAGAAGTTCCATCCCCTATACAGCCAC
>NW_005241509.1:0-247 GCF_000412655.1 Myotis brandtii
CACGGTATTGAAGTTGTTCACTGGGGCCTGGAAAGGGATTTTTTTGCCCCCACAATTGATTCTGCTGTCCTTGGGTGAGTACCCCAATTTCCTTCGCAGGAATCACCTGTCCTATAGGATCAGTCTGGCCCTCCCTCGCCTGGCAAGGGCTGCCAACCCCCTTCCCCCCGCCCCCCTTCCAGGTTCCTCCGAGCTGGTTCCGGGAACCCCAAAAGGAGGGTCTTCCCAGGCAGGCTCCCCGTGGCCC
>NW_005241510.1:0-247 GCF_000412655.1 Myotis brandtii
ACTGTATTTTTATTGATGACACTATTACAGATGTCCCTATTTCCCCCCACTTTGCCCACCTCCACCCAGCTCCCTCGCTGTCTTCTGGCCATCACCACACAGTTGTCTGTGTCCATTGGTTATGCATGTGTGTTCTTTGGTTAATCTCTTCACTTTCTTTCATCCAGTCCCTCCATCCCTTGCCCCTCTGAAAACTGTCAGTCTGTCCCATGTATCCATGCCTCTGGTTTTATTTTGTTCATTAGAT
>NW_005241511.1:0-247 GCF_000412655.1 Myotis brandtii
AAAAATGAAAAGAAAGAGTCCTGATTGATGTACAGTTGTCTTATTCTCATCTCTATAGATGGCTCCAGCAAACAACTGGGGGAAAAATCAAACAAAAAACTTTATATACAAAAATCTTAACTTGAACTTGTATGCTTGAGAGATAGTCTGGACATTATTGAGTTCCACCTCTCTCACTGAATGCTAACAATAACTCTTGATAAATGAATCACTTAGTTATGCATCCACATGGTATCACCTGCTCAGT
>NW_005241512.1:0-247 GCF_000412655.1 Myotis brandtii
ATGATGACATGAGAAACATCAAATAGCTGCCTCCTGTCTGCCACCTACAGGGCATCCAGGTATGCACGTGCCCTGACCTGGACTGGAACCAGTGACCTCAGGGCAAGGAATGGTGCCCAACCAACTGAAGTACAATGGCCAGGGAAAAGTGTATATTTGTATTATTATTTATTTATTATTGAATTAATTTCCACACAACTCTAAAGCTAATTACCACACCCTATATTTACCTCCTGCCTTTTATAAT
>NW_005241513.1:0-247 GCF_000412655.1 Myotis brandtii
AAAATATAGATAGAATCAACAACCATAGCAAGTTTACCAGATACTACAAAGAAACGGATTAACACTCCAGTAATTTGGGGGGAAATATAATTTTTTTTATTATGAGTCTATAACCACAATGTCCAATATAGACATACTCATACAAACCACAAGCATGAGTTGCATATACAATTTTAAATATAATTAAAATTTCACATTAAAAAGTAAGAGATAGGTAAAATTAAGTTCAATAGTTTAATATTTTATT
>NW_005241514.1:0-247 GCF_000412655.1 Myotis brandtii
AAAAAAAAAAAAGAACTGGAGAATCTCAATACTCCAGGTTGTCTACCAAGGCGAGGCTCAGGCTGGAAAGAGAACAGCCTTGCTTCACTGAAAGCCCGCCGCACTCGGTAAGACCAGAGACTCTCCCATGGAGGTCTGGGAAGAAGTCCCGATGAACACGATCAAGACTGAAGGTGCTGATAAATCGAGTCCGAAGGGACAGCTGGGTAAAGAGAAGCAGACCAACGCTTCACCCAGTGAGGTGGGC
>NW_005241515.1:0-247 GCF_000412655.1 Myotis brandtii
CAGATGCCGGGCTCATGGCTGGCGAGTGCAGCTGTGGTGGCGCAAGCCTCTCCCACCTCTGCGGCAGTGCTACTGGGCTGCAGCAGTAGGTGCAGCAGAGCTGGGATGAGCGGGAGCACCACAGCACCTGGCCCAGCCTCAGGCTCCTCCCCGGCAGTTGTGCTCACTACTACATCTCTTGGGGGATGTCGGACTGCCGGTTTCGGCCTCATTGGGCTGAAACTGGCAGCCCAACATCCCCCGAGTG
>NW_005241516.1:0-247 GCF_000412655.1 Myotis brandtii
CTCCTGGTTCATGGGTCGATGCTCAACCACTGAGTCATGCCGGCTGGGCCTTATTTAAAAAAACAACAACAAACTATTAGATTCTTTCATTCCTTACTGAATAATTGCCCTTCCCTCCCTGACTTGAAATATCACCTTTATAAGTGATTCTCTTTTAAAATAGAAAAAATACCTTCATTGAAGGAATGCATTACTAATTTGTTTAATTTTATGAAAAACATATTTTAGTTGTCAGGGTGTATGGAAA
>NW_005241517.1:0-247 GCF_000412655.1 Myotis brandtii
TATCAAGCGAAGTTCTTGAAGCACTCACAGAGAGAACAGTTATGACATGGAAAGAAAAGTCCCAGCTGTACAATGCAGAAATGCTCATTGGTAGACGGGTATGTGAGTGGGTATGGGTGATATAGCAAATATCTGTTCATACTGAGTAGCCAGGACATGTAATTCAGTTCCTAGAACTTGTTTGAACTTTTTCATTCTTACTAATTGTCGTATTCCTAGAAAATAGCCAATAGTAGGCATTGTTATT
>NW_005241518.1:0-247 GCF_000412655.1 Myotis brandtii
GTACAGAATATGCCTTTCCATGAGTTGTGTAGATAATCACCAAGGCACCCTCTCCAAGCCAACTTCCCATGGCCTCCCTGCCCTCTCTGCCAATGGGGGTAGAGGTGCCAGTTCTCCCAGCTTCTTTCTACCCCTAACATCTTTATTCAGACAGATCTACACTTCTGGACTCAGGAAATAACATAATAAAAAGTAAAGTAAAGTCATTATGGAAAAATAACTCCTAGTCCCCCCCCCCCCCCCCCCC
>NW_005241519.1:0-247 GCF_000412655.1 Myotis brandtii
CGGCCCCTCTCCGACGCGCACCGCCTCTCCCCCTCTGCGCGGTGCTTGCTGTCCGAGAGGCCCAGAGGGGCGAGGCCTGAAGCCGCATCCGCCATCACCTTGGCTGTCACCTCGCAGAGCGGGCTTCCCGGCAGAACATGGGGACACACCCTCCCCGCAGCCGGGAACCTCCCTGGGGGGAGACCAAGGGCGGGGCCTCGGGAAGGTGCCTGGGGTATGAAGTCTTCAACATGCATTTGCCAGAAGC
>NW_005241520.1:0-247 GCF_000412655.1 Myotis brandtii
AAGCCTGTCTTGTTGCCAGTTATTCCACAGGTAGCAACAGCACCTTCTAAAAGGTAGATTTGGCTTGCCATCAGTGTAAGAAACATTTTAAACAACATAAAGAATCTAGAGCAACAATAATTTTGGCATCCATCCTCACTATAGTAACCAAAAAGGAAAAAAATATATTTTTAAAAACATAACTGCTCACAAAAAAAAAACACGACAAGTAACAGACTCAGTCATGATCAAAACCAGTAAATTTACA
>NW_005241521.1:0-247 GCF_000412655.1 Myotis brandtii
AGCCTGTCTGCTGTGCCAGGTTCCCTGGTGACCATGCTGGTCATTGTATTTGGGGAAATTCATTATTTTAATAATTTTTTATATCAGCTTTATTGAGGTACGCCACACAGTTTGCCCTGTTAAAGTATGACTCATTGTTTTTAGTATATTCACAGTTGTGCAACCATCACCATTAATCTAGTTTCAGAACATTTCATCACCCCAAGGAGAAAATCCATACTCACTACGGAGCAGTCACTGCCCGCCC
>NW_005241522.1:0-247 GCF_000412655.1 Myotis brandtii
CAATTTGCATACTACACTTTTATTATATAGGATTAGAAAAGGAATTGCTGGTCAATTCATTAATTCATCTCTTATGATCTCAGGGTGAGGCATTTTCACATCTGCTGGTTGCAATAGCCCATGCTCAGTTGTAATGGGCATTCCCCCCTTGAAATTTTATCAATTGCTTTCTGTCAAAATTGTCACCACATTCTGGTCTTTTCTTTTTGGTTAAGAACTCATTTTAAAACACTGTCCCATTTTTTCA
>NW_005241523.1:0-247 GCF_000412655.1 Myotis brandtii
TGCATGCACATGCCATAGAGGCAGAATGTTAAAGTACAAGAAAGTAAGTTCAGAGTGAAAATAAATTCAAGCTGTGATTTAATTGATCAGTCTTTAACCTAAATCCAGATCTCATATTTAGCTGGTCCACAAAACAAGCACTCATAGTTTTGTTTTCTATCTTGCAGGCAACACGTATGTAACAATTCCATGTGCCTTGAGGCAGTGAAAACTAACAGGGAAAAATATATCTGTATATATAAAAGGA
>NW_005241524.1:0-247 GCF_000412655.1 Myotis brandtii
CCATAGGTATGTCCAGGATGCACAGCAAGTGTCTTGGGTTCAGATAACCTGGGTTCATGTCCAGGCACCATCAATTTCCACCTGTGTGACTCTGACTAAGATACTTAGCTTCTCTGTGCCTCAGTTTCCTAAACTATTAAATGGTTGATACTGATAGTACTTGCCCCACTGTAGTATTGTGAGGATTAGATGAGTTAATACTTGTACTACAGTAAGTGCCATATTAGTTGCTATTATTATATGTTAC
>NW_005241525.1:0-247 GCF_000412655.1 Myotis brandtii
AAAAAAAAGTCTATTTTAAAATATGCATTATGAGGGAAGAAGGGAGACAGCCAGGAATGACTATTTACTAAGGGACTACATAGATAAGAGCCTTCCATCTATTATCTCATTTACTCCTCATTCCACCACCGCAGGGCAGGAGGGGATGCAGTTATCTCATTTTACAAATGAGGAAGCAACAGAGAGATGATACCTGGCTTCCCACCCTGTTTCGACTGGGGTCAGTGTTTAAATTCAAAACTGGTTT
>NW_005241526.1:0-247 GCF_000412655.1 Myotis brandtii
TCTCCTCACGACCTGAAGATTCATCCCCCTCACCTCAGCTCTGATGACTCAGCTCCCAGCACAACCCGAATCCCTAACCCACGGTGCCTTGTGCCTCTGCCCTATGTGACCTGTAACGTACACGCCACTGGGGACTTCGGGCTGCTGAGCATTAGCTTTGCTTCCATATTGGTCAATTCCACATTTAACTATTTTCCTTTGCATTCTGCCAATTCCTGGTTGTGCATTTCTTTCTGCCATTGTGCAC
>NW_005241527.1:0-247 GCF_000412655.1 Myotis brandtii
CACCAAAATATACACTGTGGTCAGTGCCACAAAGAAACATGACAGTGTGCTTTGCAATAGATTATAATAGGGAAATAGTATTAAAAGAGCAAGAGGGAGAACGATCCTCTGAAAAGGTAACAGTTAGGTTGAAAACTGAAAAATGGGAGAATCCCAAAAAGAGAGAGTATCATGTGAGAAAGTGCCGGGGCTGACCAGCAGACCCTGAGATATGAATGATTACTCTGACACAACATTTGCTGTGCAA
>NW_005241528.1:0-247 GCF_000412655.1 Myotis brandtii
AAATTCCTTTCTGAAAGAACTGTTGCTGAAATGTACCTTCGACGTTCAGTTTAAATTTAATGGATTACTCTACAGACAGATAGATGGCGTCGCAATGGGGTCGCCGTTGGGCCCGCTACTTGCTGACATCTTCATGGGTAAATTAGAGAACAAACTCAATGGAACCATTCAGCAGTTGTGTTTTTATCGGCGTTACGTCGATGATATTTTTGTGATTTTAAACTCGGAAACCGATCTGCCGCAGTTA
>NW_005241529.1:0-247 GCF_000412655.1 Myotis brandtii
AGAGAGGATTCTGCCACATCCCTGCCTTTTTATCTCTGGGGCTTTTTATGAACCTTCAACAGGAACTATGAGACATTTAAAAGTATCAGTGTTTCTGGGCTCTTCAGCTTGGAAGCACCAAGGCCACATTCACATCATGGGGACAAAGCATCGGTACCCAAATTTCCTGCACCAGCTCCTCACCATGCCCCTTTCCTCACAAGGCATCTCATCCAGGTAGGGTCAGAGGTCACTACCTCCTCACCAT
>NW_005241530.1:0-247 GCF_000412655.1 Myotis brandtii
AAGAGAGCGTGCCCCCCACAACAGGAGTCCCGGCCGGTGGGGCTCAGTGGCTGAGTGTTGACCTCTGAACCAGGAGGTCAGGATTCATTCCCGGTCAGCGCACAGGCCCGGGTTGTGGGCTTCATCCCCAGTGTAGGGCCTGCAGGAGGCAGCCGGTCCAGGACTCTCTGTCATCGATGATGCTTCTCTCTCTCCCCCTCTCTTCCTCTTGGAAATCAATACAGATATTTTTAAATAAATAAATAAC
>NW_005241531.1:0-247 GCF_000412655.1 Myotis brandtii
GTGTATTAATTACAGCGCTTCTTTGCTACCGAGGGATGTAAACTCTAAATAGCTCATGTATGACGTTTACAGCATTTGGGGGGAATTAAAAGCCTCCCTTGTTCATGGAAATGTTTGTGGTGTGTTAGAAAATAGAAGCCTAGTGGTGTGGAAGCCCTGTTATCTAGCCAGTTGACAAAAGGGCAGTGACTGGAACCGAGGTCTGACCGGTGCTCTTTGCATTACATTCTGCCAAATACTTTTTTTT
>NW_005241532.1:0-247 GCF_000412655.1 Myotis brandtii
GCAGCTCAATTTCCTCCTGGAGTGACCACTAGGGGGCAGTGTTGCTAAGAGGCCTGCAGCACGATTTATTCCTGGAATGACCACTAGGAGGCGGTGTTGCTAAGAGACTTGCAGATCAATTTCTTCCTGGAATGACCACTCGGGGGCAGTGTTGCTAAAAGGCTTCCAGTTCGATTTCCTCCTGGAGTAACCACTAGGGGGCGGTGTTGCTAAGAGGCCTGCAGTTCGATTTATTCCTGGAGTGACC
>NW_005241533.1:0-247 GCF_000412655.1 Myotis brandtii
GGTACCCCACGTATCCAGTATGCCATGCTCTTCCCTTTACCCCCGGGCATGCTGGCCCGGGCCTCCGTGGGTTCTCAGCACCTGCCTGGCTGGCCAGCGTTCCAACTCTTGGCAGTGGGAGGAGCTGTGCTGGGTTCCGACCTCGGAGCCTCTCCCTTCCTCCTCCTGTGCTCTGAGCCGCTTTCCACGAATGACCCGTGGCAGACAAAGACAGGACCATTCCCAGGCCCCGGCCTGTGCTCTTGGA
>NW_005241534.1:0-247 GCF_000412655.1 Myotis brandtii
TGGCTCTTGTCTGGAAATGTGGTTTGCACAGATGCAGTGAGCGTAGACTGTCAGAGCTGGAAAGCTCTTTAAGGATCCTCTAAACTGGTCCCTTCAGTCCAGGGGAAGGTACCAAGGCCAGAGAGGGGCGGAGACTTGTCCTGGGCACAGAGTAGGGTAGTGATGGAGCAGGTCCCATGGAAACAAGAGCTACAACCACAAAGGTCTGAACACCAACCTCACATGTGCTCCATCCTGGCTAAAATCG
>NW_005241535.1:0-247 GCF_000412655.1 Myotis brandtii
CTGAAAGCTTGCCAGTACAGACATAGCAGCGCTCAGCAGCACTAATTGTTGGCAGAAACCCATAATCCATCTGGAGGCTAACGCCCCATGCGCACGAGATCTTCCTGGCCCAGGGCAAGGCTAACCATTTACATTCAAACTGCCAAGCAAAGTTCTGGACAAACAAGTTTCTCAACATCTTTCATCCCCAGTATACAGTGTTTAAGATTCACGTGTTTCTTTGATAAAATACATGAAAGAAAAAAAA
>NW_005241536.1:0-247 GCF_000412655.1 Myotis brandtii
CCTCCTCATCCACTGTAATCAAATGTTTCAACCAGTTATTCTCTATATTTGGAATGCCGTTATTCGTACATTCTGATCGTGGTGCTACCTTCATGTCTGATGAGCTGCAACAATTTCTTCACAACCGAGGGATTGCTACCAGTCGAACAACTCCATATAATCCACGGGGTAATGGGCAGGTCGAGCGATTGAATGGAACGTTGTGGAAAGCTATAACACTCTCTCTCAAATCTCAACGATTAGACAT
>NW_005241537.1:0-247 GCF_000412655.1 Myotis brandtii
GAATCTATAAAAACATATCTTTGGGTGAGGATCAAAAAAAAAGAAGATGACGCCCACTTGTGCTGACTTTTTTAAAAATTAGTTTAACAACTTTATGTAGTTTTTGCAAGACTAGCACTTTCCAAGTCTATCACATGCTATGAGCTGTTAACGGAAGTAGAGAAAGTTAATCAAGAGAAGCCCCCAATATCCTCAATACAAAATTAGATGATATTTTATTTCCAGAGAAAAGAAGACCAAAGAAGAT
>NW_005241538.1:0-247 GCF_000412655.1 Myotis brandtii
GGAAGGGAGGAGGGAAGAAGGGAGAGAGGAAAGGAAGTGGGGACGGAGAGAGGAAGGGAGGGAGAGGGGAGGGAAATGAATGAGGGAGACACACTGCATGGCCCCAGCCTCCCTGCACTTGCCATCTGGCTCCGTCCATGCCCACGGCAAGGGCTCTCCCACTCTCCCCCATCCTTTCAGGCTAAATTTCAGGCTGAGTCCATCAGCCCCGGGGTGACATGAACACTTACACCCCTCACCCCCAAAA
>NW_005241539.1:0-247 GCF_000412655.1 Myotis brandtii
CTCCATTTTTTTTATCCATTTATCCATTGATGGACACTTAGGTTGATTCCAAAATCTGGCTATTGTAAATAATGCTGCTGCAATCAATATAAGGATGCATATATTTTTCAAGTTATTGTTTTTGTTTTCTTTGAATAACTACCTAGAAGTGGGACTACTGGGTCATACGGTAATTCTGTTTTTAATTTTTTTAAGAACCTTCATATTGTTTTCCATATTGGCTGCACCAATTTACAATACCACCAAC
>NW_005241540.1:0-247 GCF_000412655.1 Myotis brandtii
TTTTTGTGCACCGGGCCTCTAGTTGGTGTATAAAAAGACATATATTTTTGGGTGTTAATTTTGTATCCTGATACATGACCAAATTCATTTATGATGTGCTTTTCCGGTTGGGATGACTTTTATTTCTTCATGCCTGAACACTATGGTAGCACTTCCTGTACTATGTCGAACAGGAATGGTTAAAATTCGCATCACTGTCTTGTTCCTGTTCTTTTAGGGGAAATGGTTTTAGTTTTTGCCCATTGAG
>NW_005241541.1:0-247 GCF_000412655.1 Myotis brandtii
TGAGGGGGACTGCAGTGGCCGAGATGGGAGCGCAGTGAGTAAGGGCCCGGAAGGGGGAGGCGGGTGTGGGCTCCGCTGGAGGTTGGCAGCCTCTCAGACCAGCATGTGGGACGCAGGGAGGGGCTGCAGGGTGAGGCCGGCTGGGCAGGCTGGGGGCAGGTTGAGGATCCTGAACACTCTGTTGAGGGGTTTGTACCTCACCTGCCAGGAAATGACTGGGGTGTCAGAAGGCAACAGAGACACAGCC
>NW_005241542.1:0-247 GCF_000412655.1 Myotis brandtii
CAGCCGACTTCAGTCTTCACAAACCGACCTGCCCACCAGCAAACAGGCTCCAGAGCATCCACGTCGAACAAGGTCACCCTGAGGCCAAGGAAGCACCGACAAGAACAGGTCCCTGCGCCACCACAAACCCAAAGCAGGGCCCTGCTCCCATCCACAGAGAGCTGGCTGCCTTGGCCTCCGCCCCTGCCAGGGCCCAGACCCCCAGCATCCCCCCCACCCCATGGCTCCCGAGGGGGGCGTCCTCCTA
>NW_005241543.1:0-247 GCF_000412655.1 Myotis brandtii
CTGACAATAATTAAAGAAATGCTCATGTGCCTTCCCAAGCACTCTCTACAGCAGAGACCACACCTTCTTGAAGGGGAGAGCGGCTGTGATCAGAAGCCCATCCTTACTTTCAACCGGGGAGATCTTGGATACCTCCTGGGACCCTACAAGCACATTGCCCAGGGACCAGCTGCCTTAGCTGCAAAACCACAAACACCGAGACTCCAACCTCCCCAGATATGAGGCACCTAAAATGTTTGTCCTGGGG
>NW_005241544.1:0-247 GCF_000412655.1 Myotis brandtii
GATTTCAAAGTTATGGATGTTCTAACCAAACCAGAAAGTAACCAGCAAATCCAATGAGACAAAGCCTTCAGGATAAAACTTGACTTAATTTTCATGCATAAATTTGACTTGTCGCTTTATCAGTTTCTTAGAAGAGAAACAAGTCTCATAATATCCCTTGGTTATCCTTCAGGCGACTTCGCTATTTTTCCATTTCACAAAAGCCAGTGGAGTGATTGAATATGCTCTTATTTCTTCAATTTGGTCG
>NW_005241545.1:0-247 GCF_000412655.1 Myotis brandtii
GCCTACTGGTCACACATCCTACTGTGACATATCCTACAGTGACATAGCCTACTGCTCACGCAGCCTACTGGTCACCCAGGCTACTGTGAAAAACTCTACTGTGATATATATTCTTCGTTGACACAGCCATCTGGTCACACTGCCTACTGTGACTCAGCCTAGTGTTCACACAACCTACTGTGACATATACATTTTGACAGAGCTTACTGGTCACAATATTACTGTGACAGATCCTAATGTGACACAG
>NW_005241546.1:0-247 GCF_000412655.1 Myotis brandtii
GATAGCCATTCTGACAGGTGTGAGATAGTACTGCATTATCTTGGAGTTTTATACTTTCCTATCTCTCCCTCACATTCTGATTTTTTTCTCATTGTCACTTTCTAGCCCTGATTCACATATGAATTCCTATGTTGAATTAGAGACACCAACAAACATGATTGTCAGAATTGACTCTACAATAAAAAATGGGTTTCTAGAATGCTCTGCTATGTATGCTTCAGCTGTAGTTTTTGATCACCCTGAGAAC
>NW_005241547.1:0-247 GCF_000412655.1 Myotis brandtii
GGAAAGAATTCTCTTCAGCCCTAGACCATGATCTTATTAATAAGAACAGGGAATGTTAAGTAAAGAAAAAATATTGACATGTTTTGCTCCAAAACAAAGGTTATGTCAATAAGAGAATAACTGAATTTCCTCATTTAAGTGCCCAACTATAGTACTTAATATAAAAAATCTAATTCAAAGACAAAACCAAAATGCATGCTTCTTATTTACCATACTAGGGGCCCAGTGCACAAATTCATGCACCTTG
>NW_005241548.1:0-247 GCF_000412655.1 Myotis brandtii
TGCAAGTGTGAGAACCACTGCTCCAGAGCAGAGATTGGACAGCTAAACTACAAAATATTTTAGGCTTTGCAGGCAATAAGGTCTCTGCCACACCTATTCACCTTTGCTGTTGTAACAAGAAAGTTGCAACCTGCAATGTGCTATTGAACAAGTACGGCTGGGCTCCACTGAAACTTTACTTATAAATTGGTGCTGGATTTGGCCCGTGTGTCATATTTGCCAACACCTGCCCTGAAATGGATTTTCA
>NW_005241549.1:0-247 GCF_000412655.1 Myotis brandtii
CCTCTGGTTCTGTTTTGTCCATCAGTTTATTTTGTTCATTAGTTTCCACTTGTGAGATCACATGGCCTTTGTCTTGCTCTGATTGGCTTATTTTGCTTTGAATAATGATCTCCAGGTCCACTATGCTGTCTTTTTCAATCTCATAAAACAAAACAGAAGCTGAGGCCCCAAAGAGATGTCCTGCAGGACTTACTCCTCCCGTTAGCCTTGTTGTTGTGCACAAGAAAAAGGAATGGTGCGGTGTGCA
>NW_005241550.1:0-247 GCF_000412655.1 Myotis brandtii
TCCACATCCCTCCCCACGTTCCCAACAGTCTGCCCACCTCAACAGCCTCTCCCAGCACCTGCTCTGTCCCAGGACCCCAAGAGATAGAGTTTGTTTCCTGGCCCCTCAAATGCTATTGCAGTTAACATTGAAGAACTTCTCTACATTCACTCTGCTCTCGATGCCCTTGAACTATGCCTCTGATGTTATCACCACCTCTGGTTATGAGGTTCTAGGGCAGGGGTGGGGAACCTTTTTCCTGCCAAGG
>NW_005241551.1:0-247 GCF_000412655.1 Myotis brandtii
GAGAGCCACTGGACAACTTGAAAAAATAAAGCAAAAAATTCCTGGAAAGTATCAAGTTCCGTGCTTTATTGGTTCTTGAGTTCCCAGCTACATCTTTGATTCTTGGGTTTTACCCTGGTTTTACTGAGCCAATGAATTCCTATTTGGGTTAACTTATGTCACTTACAAGCCAGAATCCTAGCTAAAACTGTCTAGACTTACACTTTTCAGTATAGTAGCCACTGGCTAGATGTGGCCATTGAGCACT
>NW_005241552.1:0-247 GCF_000412655.1 Myotis brandtii
AAACAAAGAATGCAGCTCCAGAAGCTGGAAAAGGCAACGGAATTGAATCTCTCCCAGTCCCTACCAATACCTTGCTTTCCACCGAGTGAAATTGATTTCAGACCTATGACCTCCCGAACAAAAAGAATAAATGTGTGTTGTCTTGAGACACCGTGTGAATATTTGTGTTCCTCCAAGATTCCTGTGTTAAATCCTGTTCTCTAAGGGTATGGCATTAGGGGCCACTGGGAAGTTACTAGGTCAGAGG
>NW_005241553.1:0-247 GCF_000412655.1 Myotis brandtii
AAAATCATCCAAGTTGCCACCCCAACATATTGTGAACGTGTAAATGATGGTTGTTTTAAACCTTCCATCTATATAGAGAGTGTCTTTCTGGGGCCTGAAATCTCCACTTTCCAGATTCACACCTCAACGGGGCAGCACGGCGATGCTCCCTCGCCGCTGCAGCAGGGCAGCTGCTTTCTAATGAACTCCCACGAGCAGATGTTGCAGTCCCTTCCAAGGTAGGCAGCCAAGGGTTTCCTCTTGTCTC
>NW_005241554.1:0-247 GCF_000412655.1 Myotis brandtii
AGTTTTGTGTGTATCTCTGTGTGTTTGTGAATTTTTCTTCTTGTAACTTAATTTAGGTATAATTTCAAACTTATATTTGAAAAGTTACAAGAATCATACAAGGGACATCCATGATTTCTTGACCCAGACTCACCCATTGTTTTCATTTTCCTCCATTTGTTTTTCTTTCCTCACTCCTGCTTCCCTTCATCTTCTCCTTATGCACATAGACCCACACACTCACATGTTTAAACATGTACATTTTTTT
>NW_005241555.1:0-247 GCF_000412655.1 Myotis brandtii
TAAGCCCTACACAATGTACAGCATTTTGGTGATGTTACTGCTTTTTCTGGGAGTCTCCTTCTATATGACTTTTTGTATTAAATCAGACCTAAAGAAATCTGCTGCCTAGGCATTCTATGTGACTTTCCTTTTATGTACTATAATTGCACAGTTACTTTGATTGCTAGATGTGCAGAAAGTGAAGCTACTTCTGAAATCTTACCTTGATAATACATTGAAGGCATATGGTTGTAGACAGAAAGCTCCT
>NW_005241556.1:0-247 GCF_000412655.1 Myotis brandtii
CAGCCTACCTCTTTGGGGAAATCCATCGAGGAGCCCCGGATGAGTGTGCAGGGCTGACCTCTTTGGGGCAATCGAGCACGGGGTTCCCAAACTGTGAGAGGACACAGGCCAGGTTGGGGGATCCCCCGACCACCACCAGGGCAAGAATTTCGTACACAGGCCTCTAGTTTTCTTTATAAGAAGCTTGCTTGCCTTGAACATCCTTATTTTCCCTTTCTGTGAGCTGGGCTATAGACAGGATAGCAGC
>NW_005241557.1:0-247 GCF_000412655.1 Myotis brandtii
AAGGGGTCGCAACCCACAGGTTGAGAACCACTGCTCAAAACTATTGTCATTGCAGTGATTTAAAAACATGGCTTGTTTTTGATGCCCCCCGCCACCAGCATTCTGGGCCAGCTGCTCCCTATACAGGGCCCTAATTTCCCTTCTGTCTCTTTCTGTCTCTGGCTGGGTTGCCTTCCCTGACCAGGTGAGTTCTGACAGAGCCTGAAGGTACTGATCATCTTAATAAGCATATTTAAATTTTAACCTT
>NW_005241558.1:0-247 GCF_000412655.1 Myotis brandtii
ATGCTGTGCCACAATTCACAAGGGGATAGATTTTTTTTCCTTTACAATTGCCCAGTGAGGTTATTATTTCTCATTTTTAAAAAGATTAATCCTATCACTAAGCGATATCAAGATACTTGTTTTTTTGTGTTTTTTATTTGTTTTTTTTGGGTGTTTTTTTTGTTTTTTGTTTTTTGTTTTTGCTGTGGATGATTTTGGAGAGGGAATCCTATCCATCCATTGTGTACACATTCTATTTAGCTTCTTC
>NW_005241559.1:0-247 GCF_000412655.1 Myotis brandtii
GGACTATTTGACATAAAGGAACATCTGGATTGAAAGGACAGAGTGGTTGCTAATGGACCCTGAGACTTAGGAGCATCTTTATGCACCCAAGGAAGCAGGTCACGTGGGTGGGGATCTGATGTTTGAGTTTTGTCAGAGGTAGAACAGGAGAGGTCACAGATTTGCTCAAGATCAGGATGGAGAACTCAGGCCTTTGATGATTTCTAAGGAGTTCAACAAACTTCTGCTTAACCAGGGAAGCTTGTGG
>NW_005241560.1:0-247 GCF_000412655.1 Myotis brandtii
ATATACTATCCTAATAGTGAGCATTTTCTCTTATAAAGTATTTTCCCCTTATGAGGTAATCAGATAGTATAAAATATCATGTTTACAAATAATATAACTGAAATGACATTTTATTCTTCAATGTTTTATGAGCATGAGACTTTTGGATTCCCATACAGTAAATATTTTAAAATTTGTTGACTATGTAGACATAGAAAAGGAAGAAAGGAAAAGGGAACAGGAAGGGGAGAGGAAGGAAGGGAGGAAG
>NW_005241561.1:0-247 GCF_000412655.1 Myotis brandtii
TAATTTTAAAAATGGGAAAAGGTGACTTAGGATGAAGAGAGTTGATGGATACCACCTTAACAAAGTGATGACACTTAGCATCCCCAGTTATGGGACAGAAAGGCTTCAGGAGTCTCCTGCGGTGAGAGGTAGGAAGCAAACATTGTATAAGTTTAAGGTGTGCAATGTGCTAATTTGATACACTTACTAGTATATATTGCAATATGATTACCACCAAAGGAACACCTCCATCCTGTCACACAATTAC
>NW_005241562.1:0-247 GCF_000412655.1 Myotis brandtii
GGTCGACTCCAACGGTGCCTGGTCAACTTTTTCAAAAGAGAGTTTGCCAAGTCGAGCGCTCTTACAACAGGACCAGTTCCAAATTGGGGGAGGGGAGGGGAGGGGGAGCCAACATCGCGTGCTGTTTAGACCCGAAAGAATGCAGATGCCATGCTGGCTGGAAGGACCCAGTCGGTATTTATTGCCTGTTTACCTGGACTTGGGGCTGGTGAGGACTTTGCTTTTGGAGCAAACCCCACGGGGAGGT
>NW_005241563.1:0-247 GCF_000412655.1 Myotis brandtii
ATGATACTGAAGTGTTAAGTTCACCAAATGGTGTGTTTTTAAGCTTCGTCTCAGAATATAATGACAAAATTTCTTAATGCGGTTTTCTTTGGGTTAAATTATGACCTTTCCTACATCTGTACATCTCTAAGATGATATACAATCAATGTATTTATAATTCTACATAATGTTTCTTTATTCATGTTTCTTAATATGCACATAACTAATAGCGTATGAATAAACACAGAAGTCTTTGAAATCTGAAGGT
>NW_005241564.1:0-247 GCF_000412655.1 Myotis brandtii
TCCATCTATTTATTTTTTATGAACTCACCTATTCATTTATTTACTCACACATTCATTCACTTTCTCTGTCAAAGTTCTTTGGTTATAAATAGTCCAATTCTGAATATTTTCAGAAAACAAAAGAGGGGGATTTGAATACTACTAAAATAACTTAGCCTACAAGAGCTAAAATGTTTGTTATGGGCTTGAATTATGTCCTCCCAAATTCACAAATTGAATGACTAACCCCAAGTACCTCAGAATGTGG
>NW_005241565.1:0-247 GCF_000412655.1 Myotis brandtii
AAAAAACTGGTAAACTACTAGTTCATTAGAGCTCTTTTAGAGAAGAGCACTCTACATCATTTCTAAAACCACTAGTGAATTCAGAAAGGGAGACAAACCTCAAACCATCAAAAATTGGTTACTTGATTACTTTTTATTCCTTCACGGCAGTGGTATGTAAGCTTTTTATGGGGAAATTGAGCAAGCAGAAATTTGTTCTAGCAGAGAGATTTTTCAACTGGTGTGCCTCAAGAATTTTTAAAACATG
>NW_005241566.1:0-247 GCF_000412655.1 Myotis brandtii
TGCTTGTGTTTTTATCTAATAAACATTCATGTCCTCATTTTTCCCCAATGAAAAATTCAAAAACTTATTTGTGGCTGCAAAGGCTTAGTTATTAGAGAAAATAAATTTTTAAAGTGAAAAAAAAAGAAATATAAAAAGTATATTGTAGCCCAATAGCCAGTGTCAGGAAAATAGTGGCAATGATTTCAACAAGGTGAGGAGAATTGGTTTCAACACATTAAATCCAGGCATTAGGGGAGATAAAAAA
>NW_005241567.1:0-247 GCF_000412655.1 Myotis brandtii
TTTTCTGGAACCCCACTAGAAATACATTAACATTTATTCACTTATTTCTTTATCTTAAAGACAGTCAGCTACAGAGACCGAGGAGAAAGGTAACAAGAGCAACACAGGTTTACAGCTAGAAAGCCAGTGGGTCAGTGGTACCTGACAGGTCTCGGACCGAAGGAGGCATCAAAGAACCCACAGAAGGCACAAGGACTAGCAGCAGGGGGTCCCCTGGAGCCAGCGGGAAGGAGAGGCAGAAAAGGGG
>NW_005241568.1:0-247 GCF_000412655.1 Myotis brandtii
TCTCCATCATCACAATCTGAGTCTGGTCCACTGCTGCCCCAATTATCTGGGGACATAAATCCAGGCTGGAGAGGGGCCATGAAGTTTGAAATCGTGACAGGTGTCCACTAGTCCAGAGGGCCAAGGAATAGTTCATCCTGGAACTGGGAAGCTTGGTCTAGTTAGGGCTGGGTACAACCTAATCCATCTGCACAAAACACACTTTTGATTACCCTAGAGAAAACCCTGAGCACCAGGTTGATCTTAG
>NW_005241569.1:0-247 GCF_000412655.1 Myotis brandtii
GTGAGAAAGAAACATCAATCAGTTGCCTCCAGCATGCACCCTAACCTGGGTAAGTGCCCTGACTGGGAATCGAACCCGTCACTTTCTGGTGTAAAGGACAATGCTCCAACCAGCAGAGCCACACTGGCCAGGGCTAATTTTACCTGTTTTTTATTTTCATTTAAATGGAATCATACCGTATTTCTATTTTGCATCCAGTTGTGTTATTTTTTTCATCATTAAATTGTGAGATTTGGTATTTTTGCTG
>NW_005241570.1:0-247 GCF_000412655.1 Myotis brandtii
CCAGCGGCCGGCGGGCGACGGATTGCGTTTTGCTGTTTAAATTATTCAGCTGAATTATTCACTAAGTGGAGAGATTCATATTCGGTGTCAACCACCGGGCACTTTGCGTTTGGAGCGGCTCATTCTTCATCCGGGCAAATAAAACGACGGAATCCGGCCGTCGGCCAGGGAGACAAAAGGCTGGCGAAAGGAGACTTCACGGTCCGGCCAGTGTGGCTCAGTGGTTGGCGTCGACCTAGGAACCAGG
>NW_005241571.1:0-247 GCF_000412655.1 Myotis brandtii
AAAAAAACATGTTTCTAAGTAGTAACTAGAAACTAATGTAGTGAATTAGACATATGTGAATATTCTGTTATAATTTAATGAATATTTTAAATAATTAGCAAGGGTAAAAGACTCATAAAAATTGTGTCACTTGAAGGAAAAAACATAACATTTTGACCATTATGTAAATAATTTGTAATTGTTATTATAAATATCCTAGGGGCCCTTGAATTCATGCTCCTTGAAAGTAACTGCGGGCTAGGCTGCA
>NW_005241572.1:0-247 GCF_000412655.1 Myotis brandtii
TCTGCCCCTCAACCACACACCCCAGCAGCACACTATTCTCCAGAATCCAGGAACAATCCCCTCATTGCAGGTCTCCCATGCACAGGCAAAACTTAGGGAGGGGCACACCGACCACAACTCATCCTCCGAATGTGGAATTATATGAAGACCAAGCCAATCCTTCTGAAAATGCTTGTATTGCAGAATGTTCTCACCACTGACAATACACACTACCATATCCTGGAGAACCCATGCTACCTCCAGGACT
>NW_005241573.1:0-247 GCF_000412655.1 Myotis brandtii
GGGTGTAGGGAAGTACCCGCTGCTCCCTGCCCAGGGCTCCCTCACTGCACCGAAGGCCAGAGTAGCTTCTACCCTAGGCTGCACCATTCTCTGGGGGAGTCACTGGACTGAACCAACTGATTCCCTGGACCCTGTCCTGCAGGGTTTAAGCTACGGAATGCTGCAGGCCTCCCAGCAGAAAGGAGGGGCCCTTAGGGCAAGAAACTAATGCCCCCCAACCCCACATATATAGGGTGTGGCCATTCCC
>NW_005241574.1:0-247 GCF_000412655.1 Myotis brandtii
AAAAAAAAAAAAAAAGGTTGTTTGACATAGGCTTAAATGTTAGAGTGTCATAGATTCAGTATTACTAGATTTGAAGTAGATTTTAGAAGTCATCCAGTCTAACTATCTTTCCAATGCTTGGATCCCCTCCACAACACATTTTCCTAGTATTTACCCAGCTTTTGCTTTATACTTTACTTAGTTTTCAGTAACAAAGAAGGCCTTACCTCAAAAGCCAGCTCTTTGGATATAATTCTGACACTTCTTT
>NW_005241575.1:0-247 GCF_000412655.1 Myotis brandtii
TTGTTGGATAAAGATGTTTGGCACACACATTAGACAGGCGGGGCCCCTCTGCCCCCCTTTATGCACGGTTCACTCCCTCTCATGGGCCAGGCTTCAGGCCGAGGTCACTTCCTGCAGGAAGCCTTCCAGACTGCTCTGTCCAAAAGCACTGTCTCCTCCCAGTGCTTTGCCACCTGAAACTCCCTCGTGTGTCCTTTACTGTCGGTCCCCCCGCCTCTGACTCGGAGCTCTGAGAGGGCACGGACGG
>NW_005241576.1:0-247 GCF_000412655.1 Myotis brandtii
TAGGATTGTATTGTACAGAACTTTTGAAAGAAACTTTCCAATTCAAATTATAACAGAAGATGGGAAGAGGATATGTAGATGGAACAAATTATTAAATGTATATTGTATGTTACATGCTGTGTACTGAAGTTAATCTGAACACTCACAACCTGCAGAGAGAGAAGGGAAATGCTGGATATGTGTGCTGGGTAAATGCAGTCACATTGGGCTCATCCAAATGAGCAAATCATACATTCAAGAGTAAGAA
>NW_005241577.1:0-247 GCF_000412655.1 Myotis brandtii
CTTTAGAGAAGCTCACCCTACTTCTAAAATTTGAAACATATATGAATTAAAACAAATATATTTATATTTACAATATCCAAAAATAAGCCAGACTGTGGCACAATAAATCTTTTCAAAGTTAAGATTTGTTTCCTTATATGGACACAAAACCCCACCCCGACCCCCAATTTCCAACCCTCCCCCAACATCAAGTTTTTGTCATCAGAAAAGAAGGCATATACCTGACAGGTAGTCTTTATGCATTTTT
>NW_005241578.1:0-247 GCF_000412655.1 Myotis brandtii
GGTAAAGGGGGGATAAATTGTGATGGAAGGAGACTTGTTTTGGGGTGGTAAACATACAATACAATATACAATGTATTGTGGAGTTGTATACCTGAAACGTATATACTTTTATTAATCCAATGAATTCAATAAATAACAAATTAAAAAGAATACATTGACCATTCTAATACTAAAAATAAAAAAGGAAAACTAAATCTTTATGGACTTGCATAATCTGTTGATTATTTCTAGTCAAACACACACACAC
>NW_005241579.1:0-247 GCF_000412655.1 Myotis brandtii
TGTGTGTGTGTGTGTGTGTGTGTGTGTATTTGTGTGAGTGTATGTATGTATGTATACGTCTGAATGGGTGTATGTGATAGTGGTTGCTGTGGTAATGTCGATTGTTCCAATCCCCATGTTTTGTGCCTAACATTTTTCATTTCCACTCTCCGTTGTACCTGGTATTTCAAAGTTCCAAGCTTCTTTGCAGTTTTAGTAAGTAGGTGAGCTCCCTCCAGCTGCAGTACTCTAGGACCTAGGACAGTGC
>NW_005241580.1:0-247 GCF_000412655.1 Myotis brandtii
TTTAGGATTTAGGGTTGGTGTTATGATTTAGGGTTAGGAATATGGATTAGAATTTAGGTTTAGCATTAGGATTAGGATTTCGGGTTAGGGTTAGAATTATAAATTAGGGTTAGAGTTAGGTTTAGGGTTAGGGTTAGGTTTAGGATTTGGGGTTAGGTTTAAATTATAGGGTTAGGGTTACAGGTTTGGATTAGTGTTAGGGTTATGATTTAGGGTTAGGGTTGGGGTTACAATCTAGGATTTTGAT
>NW_005241581.1:0-247 GCF_000412655.1 Myotis brandtii
GAGCCAGGGGGCTCCTGGGCAGGGCTGAGCCTGCAATCAGAGCCGAGGGGGCCCCTGTCCAAGCCTAAAGCCTCAGTCAGAGGCTTTAGGCTTGGACAGGGGCGGAGCCAGCAATCGGAGGGGGGCAGGGGCGGAGCCAGTGATCGGAGGGTCTGAGGGTCACCTGCCCAGGACTAAAGCCTCAGTCAGAGGCTTTAGGCCTGGGCAGGAGCCGAGCCAGTGATCGGTGTGAACTACAGAGGAAACA
>NW_005241582.1:0-247 GCF_000412655.1 Myotis brandtii
TGCATAGCCCATGGACACAGACAATAGATTGGTGAAGTCTTCGGAGGGCGGGTACGGGGTAGAGGGGGTCAATGGGAAAAAACCCCACAAACAAACAAAGGGGACATCTTTAATACTTTAAACAATAAAGATAATTTTTTTAAAAAGGTGGTGAGCACACAATACAATGTACAGATGATGAATTATAGAATTCTAGTTAATTGCATTAACCAATGTTACCTCAATACATTCAATAAAAATGAAAATA
>NW_005241583.1:0-247 GCF_000412655.1 Myotis brandtii
ACGCAGGGCCCCAACAGGCCCCTCCCTCCCCACACCTCTCCGAGAACATGGGTAGGAGAGCCCACTGTGTAAAGCCATGGTCTCCCGAGGTCTCCCGGCTATGGGCCTGGCCCCGGAACGTGCCCCCCACCTAAAGATGGTCAGGCTGAGTTTGAATCCAGGCCCCACCACTTTCTCACCGTGTAGTCTGAACAGCACGCACGTTCTCTGAGCCTTCATGTCCCCCTTGCCACATGGTGAACTGACA
>NW_005241584.1:0-247 GCF_000412655.1 Myotis brandtii
GGGAAGCTGGTTTGAATGGACTCACCACTGGGGGGGATACTGGCATGGAGGTGGGAGGGGCAGGGCTAGAGGCTGGTGGGAGGGCAGGCTGGGAAGTGGGCACTTCCTGGTGGAGCCCAGGGCCGGGGAGGGAGGGAGCAGCAGGGGGAGGAAGGGGCTCCACATGGGGGGCCAGGAGGGCTCAGCCAGAGCCCAGGACACGTTAGAGGGCCATCCAGAGCCAGGTCCCCCACCCCACTCACCGAGA
>NW_005241585.1:0-247 GCF_000412655.1 Myotis brandtii
CCGGCCTCGCCCTACATCCCAGACGCCCACGCAGAGGGCGGCCTCCTTGGGCTCTAATTTTAACCCTGAGGAAAGTGCCAATCGTTCATTTGCGAAGCTGTTTCAAAGTGACTCTGATAAGCAAATTGCTGGCAGCCCTGGCGGGTGATTATTCCTGCATTAATCAGGGAGAAATTATGCCAGTTACTGATTAACTAATTACAGCAATCAGATCGGCTGGGAGAGCAGGGCAGAGGGAGGAGGCCAA
>NW_005241586.1:0-247 GCF_000412655.1 Myotis brandtii
GCTTCTGCCTTGCCCAATACCTGGGACCTGGGCTTCCCTCCCTCTGGACTGCTGCAGGCACCCAGGACCCAGGCTGGCTCCACCCAAGCTGGCTTCAGCTGCAGAGAACCATGGGTAGGAGACTTGACCTGGGCCACAGCCATAGGCACCCTGGACTGCGGGGTGGGTGGCTTGTCCCTCTCCCAGGCCTCAGGCACAGGCGCAGCTACTGGTGCCCAGGACTGCAGGGCGGGCAGCTTGTCCCTCT
>NW_005241587.1:0-247 GCF_000412655.1 Myotis brandtii
CTCTTTATACATTGCTGGAAATGATGACGATGTCAACAGGGTCTTGGCTAAAACAGATTTAGTTGTGTTTCACTCCACTGTGCAGAAAGAGGATTTGTTATGAACTAGAGGACTTTATGTTCCCTCAGAGTCACTAACCTTTACATAGTTTCTTCCTGACAACATGCCTTTTGTCTTCCATCCTTAGACCATCTCTTTGATAAATGTAAGTAGTAATTGCAGGTTCTTTCTCTGCACTTTTGAAATA
>NW_005241588.1:0-247 GCF_000412655.1 Myotis brandtii
TGGGCTGTGATTACCTCTTGCCCATAGGGAAGTTTGGGGGATTTTCATAATTAAGAAAATGCAAAAAAAAAAAAATGCATTTAACTTGGGCTTCTTCTTCTTCTTCTTCTTTCCCCTTCCTTTTTTTCTTCCTTCTTTCCTTCTTTCCTTTTTTCCTTCTTTCCTTCTTTCTTTCTTTTCTCCCTCCCTCCCTGCTTCCCTTCCTCCCTTCCTCCTTTTTCCTCTCTCTCCCTTCCTTCCTTCTAGC
>NW_005241589.1:0-247 GCF_000412655.1 Myotis brandtii
CCCAGCACCGAGCCACGTTGGCCAGGCTCTCCTTTTTGTTTTTAATTCCAGATTAAGTTGCTGAATGCTTCCTCTTGTACATTGCCTTTCTGGAATACACAGCAGATTGGGAATATCTGCCAATTGATCTGAGTAGGATGGGGTTTTGGCTGCAGTGGGGCTTCCCCTTCTTAAGTGTTTTGGCTTTGAGGTTACTCTTCAAACACAGATTGCTGGCATTGGCCTTCTTGGCTTCAGGTTTCTTCTC
>NW_005241590.1:0-247 GCF_000412655.1 Myotis brandtii
AAAACCCTTTATTTTAGTTTTACTTATTTATTAATTCTTAGTAACACTAAGAGATTTCAAAGTCAATTATTACCCAAGCTATTTTTTACCAAATTTTGTAACAGAGATAATGTGAACTTATTTTTGCAACTGCTGGTAAAACAAACATATATAATTAATGTTAATGACTCTAAAAGACATCAACAAAACTTAAACCTGTATTGGAATCAAATATTTTCATAGATTACAAGACCCTGAAAAAATATTT
>NW_005241591.1:0-247 GCF_000412655.1 Myotis brandtii
AGAATTTTGTTGAGGATTTTGGCATCTATGTTCATGTAGGATATTGGGCGGTAATTCTCTTTCATGAGATAAATTTATTTAAGATAGCATGGAAATACCATGGTTTGCTGATCATTACTCAATGTAAGAATTTAAATCCCCGAGCTTGTCATTTTCTTTCTGTAGATTCTCAGTGCTGTTAGAAATAGACTTCCTTCCTGGTAGCACTTGTAGTGATTGTATTTTACATGCTTATCATATGGCTCTG
>NW_005241592.1:0-247 GCF_000412655.1 Myotis brandtii
ACACAACACTAAGATGAGGGGTGGTATAATATAATACGAGGAAAATATAGCGTATAGTACATTTCTCCAAAACCAAAATATAAAGACTATAATCTCTAAGGCTTTTTAAAATGTTGGCAAAGTAAAACATAGGGTAAGACATGGAAAAGTAAAAGATATTTTTGTTTCATCAGTAAGCATAGAAACAGAAGATCAGACTGTAAGGATTCATAGGAAGAATGCAATACCACCCTCAATTTACAGGTAA
>NW_005241593.1:0-247 GCF_000412655.1 Myotis brandtii
CAGGTAGTGAGTCACTGTTTGGGATTAGGCCAGGAAATGCTTTCTACCTCTGTCTCCTGATCCTTGGTGTCACTGGCCTGCTGGACCAAGTACTGGGATGTGTCCCTAGAACCTACAGAACCTGATTATGTGTCGAGTGGAGAACTTAGGGTCCAGATACTTCCTTAGACTTCTTGGAGAAAAAGCATATGATTTTGCTCTAAACAATGGCTGATTGGGGGTAGTTTGGGAGGGCAGTGAGGGGGAA
>NW_005241594.1:0-247 GCF_000412655.1 Myotis brandtii
CCTGAGGGGCAATCAGGGCAGCAGCCGCCACTCACACACACTGACAGTGCTGGCCCCACTTGTACCTGCTGGTAGCACTGGCCCTTATTGCTCCACACCATCAGCGGGTGCGAGCAGGGCCAGCACCATCAGTGCTTGGGAGTGATACTGGCAGGAGTGGGGCTCTCGGCAGACAGGGGACCTGGGGCCATGGTGGGAGGGGCAGGGTAAGGACACGGAGGATGGGCCAAGACCCACCCCTGTGCCT
>NW_005241595.1:0-247 GCF_000412655.1 Myotis brandtii
GAAGTTCAGCTTCTTTTACCTATAAAGTGTGAAGGTATTATGATTGCAATAGTAGTCACAGTAAAAGATTTTTTGAATAGAGAAAACACAAATAATTTTTTTCTCTTTGTTTAGTGATAAACTTATTATCACAATTGCTTTAATATATACACATCATATTTCTTTTCCGAGTACATCAATGTTACATAATTCATAAAATCTGTTTGTGATACTTGGCTTAGTAAAATTTTATGTTATCACTGTATCA
>NW_005241596.1:0-247 GCF_000412655.1 Myotis brandtii
GCATTGAGCATCTGCCCCTTGGTGGTCAGTGCACGTCCTAGTAACCAATTGACTGGTCGTTCAGTCAACCGGTCTTAACGGTCACTTAGGCTTTATATATATAGATTATTTTCCCTTCAGAACACAAAAGCAGCACAGCTCGCTCTTAGAGAAAATCAAACTAATATAGACATTGTCAAGTTAAAAGTCCCCATAAATCTCTCTTCCTGCAAAAACATACCACTAAAAGTTATGTGAATAGTTTTTC
>NW_005241597.1:0-247 GCF_000412655.1 Myotis brandtii
TTTTGATGTAGTGGCACTGTGAAATATTATGCTAAAGGCACTGTGAACTGAGAAAGTTTTGGAACTTCTGTATGATGCTATTGTCCATTTACATGTCTGGTACTCCCTCTAGACCAGATGCTCTTAAAGCAGCCTGGAATATAGTAGGCACACCAAAAATGGTTGTTGAATGAGTGAATGAAGAGTAGAATACAAGTAAATGGGAGATATATTATGTGATATAGATCACATATAAGTAAGTAGCAGG
>NW_005241598.1:0-247 GCF_000412655.1 Myotis brandtii
CTAGATATGAAGTGGTATCTTTAAATTGCAATTCCCTAGTGGCATATGTTGAGCAGTTTCTCATATGTTTAATTTGCCATGTGTATTATTTCTCTCCTCCCATTTTGTGTACCTTTTATGTACTTTTTTTTTTCTGACTGTATTAGCAATGGCCTCCAGTACAATGTTTAACAGAAGTAGTGAATTTGGACATCTTTGCCTTAATCTTAAGGGGAAAGTACAGGCATACCTTGTTTTGTTGTGATTA
>NW_005241599.1:0-247 GCF_000412655.1 Myotis brandtii
CTCTAGTGTGAGCCCAGGCCTTAACCCTTCCTGTCCCGTCCACCAGCAGGGCCCTCACTGGCTCCCTGCTCCCTGGGGAGCTGCAGTTACAAGATGAGTTTATGCAGGAGGGTTTCGAAGTCCTCCAGTCCCGCATCCCTTGTTCTCTCGGGATCCTCAGGTTCATTCGTGCTCACAGTGTTCTCAGGCCATGTGTGTGTTGCTAAACAGTTTCTATATATATATATATATAAATAATTTTTTTTTA
>NW_005241600.1:0-247 GCF_000412655.1 Myotis brandtii
ATAAAGTCCAAGCGACCTTTCTTGCCTTCCCTAGAAAAAATGGGAACCAAGTTACAACACACTTTTAGAAAAATCTTCACAAACTCCAACAGCCGAGGGGGGAGGCTGGTCAGCTAAGCCCTATTCCCCTCCCGAGAGGGAAGGCTCTAGGCCAGGGCCTGGCCACCTTCTGGTTAGCTAAGCTTTGGTCCCATTCCCAGGGAGGAGGCTGGCCGCCTGCCCCGGGGGCACCCTCCGGGTGGGGGAG
>NW_005241601.1:0-247 GCF_000412655.1 Myotis brandtii
TACAGAATGGGCTGGTCTGACACCCACATGTGGTATGCTTTTAAACCGGAGTCCAATACCACGCCCAAGCCCAGGGTTGCAGTTCTGGAAAGAGAACTCCCTGTGACCTCTATCTGGACTTAGGCTCATTCCCTCTGAGCTCCAGCGCTGGGGCAACAACGTGAAAGGATCCAGGGACATATGGGGAGATAAATTGTCTGGCAGCAGGACAAGCCATCTTCTCCCTCCTTCTTTTGGTTATTGTTGG
>NW_005241602.1:0-247 GCF_000412655.1 Myotis brandtii
TCAGAGCACAGCCCGGGGCTCATTACGTATGATAGCCCCTGGGATCAAAAAAAACAACTGTAGAAGTTTCCCTAATCAGCACGCATACCAACTCCCTATCCTGGAGAAAGCAGCACAGCCACTTTATCCTCTAGACCTCGGGGGTAAGCAGGAGAACAGACCATCCCTTAGGAGGTGAACCCAGCAGCCTTACGTAAGGAAAAGCCGTAACACAAAAGAGCTTCTCATCCCACATAAGACGGGGTAT
>NW_005241603.1:0-247 GCF_000412655.1 Myotis brandtii
ATTGATTTTTAGAGAGAGTGGGAGGGAGGGAGGAGTGTGAGAGAAAGAGAAATATCAATGTGAGAGAGGCCCATCCATTGGTTGCCTTCCACAGGAACCCTGACTCAGGCAGGGGGTTGAGCCTGCAGCTGAGGTATGTGCCCTTGATCGGTAATCAAACCTGAGATCCTTTGGTCTGAGGGCCAATGCTCTAACCACTTAGCAAACCAGCTAGGGTGAATATTTTCTTAATGAAGTGTAAAAACCA
>NW_005241604.1:0-247 GCF_000412655.1 Myotis brandtii
GTCCAGACCGTGAGCAGTTTTCCTCCGGATCACTCATCATTCAGGTCACATTTCAGTGATTGGAGTGGGTGGGGGCCAATTGCGGGGGAGGGCTGGCAGTGGGGAGGGGATGTGGGTGTTGGTTGGTTGGCTGGCCGCCCCTGATTGGGCTGGTTGGCGCCACAGTGCGTGTCATAGCCACTGGTCGTTCTGGTAATTCCACCATTTGGTTGCTTGGCTTTTATATATATACTAGGGGCCCGGTGCA
>NW_005241605.1:0-247 GCF_000412655.1 Myotis brandtii
TTATCCTGACTCCTCAGTATCACGTTTTATTCTTGTTAGTCCCTCAAGTTCTTTTTGCAACATGGAGGGCTAGGAAATAACTGTGCCGATAAAGGATAATGAAATGGAGGTAGCAGCTGAATTGCAAGGTGAGGTTTCACACTAGTCACTTTCTGGTTTTTAATCCTCACCCGGGATATCCTTCCCAGTGATTTTTTGAGTAGAAGGGGGAGGGAGGGACTAGAGGAGAGAGACAGACAGACAGACA
>NW_005241606.1:0-247 GCF_000412655.1 Myotis brandtii
ACCTGCCTGCACTGTGTTCCTGCCATGCCTGATACAGGAGTTCAGGAGTTTCTGAAATCTTATTCAAATCAATAAGACTGAGGCTTTCCCCGTCCAATTAGAGCTGCACAAATATATCCTCATCAGCTTCTTCACCAACCAGAGAGGCTCCATTCTGACCAATCAGAAGAATGCCTTTTGGACCAATCAAACGGTGATAATTTGAAGTCTGTATTAACATGAGGAAGGACCAATCAGGGACCAGAGG
>NW_005241607.1:0-247 GCF_000412655.1 Myotis brandtii
AAGGAAAGAGTGTCCTCCTTGGCACTGGGGTGTGGGGACATAGGTAGTACAACCTGGGTGACTGCAGTACCTTAAATGACTGCCTCAGGCTTCTTACTACACACTAAATATTAGTACTGCTCCTTCAGTACGTATTTTTTGTTCTTTAGGGTTTTTTAGTTCTATTTTGGGGCCAGTATTTGGTGTTATTTTGTTCTGCAGGCTTGGCCACCACTAGCAGAGAACTTTGGACAAGAAAATCAGATGA
>NW_005241608.1:0-247 GCF_000412655.1 Myotis brandtii
AATCTGAATTGAAAATGAAAACACAACATATCAAAATTTGTTGGGTTACAGATAAATCATCATTTACAGGAAAATTCATAGCATTAAGAGTTTATAGCAATAGTGCCCCCGCAAACATGGTAAATAGTCCTAAAACCCATTAGACTTTGTATAGTAAATGTGGCAAGCACAATCCCACAAAATGAGACAGTACAAGAAGAGCAAGGATTCGTGTGTGTCCATGGAAAGCAATCTTACTACTAGAAGA
>NW_005241609.1:0-247 GCF_000412655.1 Myotis brandtii
GACTCCCTGTGTATCATGAGGTGGACTCTCAGAAGCTTCCTTCTGGGCCTGGCCTGGGAGGCAGGCCTGTCCAGCCTTTGCTCCCTGGGATCCTGAGTCAGGCAGTCGAGCCTGAATCCGTAGGCAGATTTAAATGGCCGCTTCAGTGTAAACATCCTGGGTCTCAGTTGTCAGCAAAATGGGAATAATGATGTATGTCTTGTTTACTACAGGACGTCAAGTAAGGATCAAATCAGTGCAGAGTAGT
>NW_005241610.1:0-247 GCF_000412655.1 Myotis brandtii
CTCGGGGCAGGCGCAGTCTCAGGCTCTCCCTCGCCCCCCGAGCACCGCATCCATGGAGGTGGCTCAGGGACCAGAAAGACCCAAGAGCCGGTTCCTGATGCTGCGTGTCCAGGGCGCTGCACGGACAGCCGGCCTGACCCAGAACAGCCCTATCCTTCTGTGAAAGCTTGTCCAGGAGCTTCACGTTTGGGTTTGGGGACATCCAGGCGCCTCTGACCTGCTCTCAGGGGACCTGGGACGGCGACAC
>NW_005241611.1:0-247 GCF_000412655.1 Myotis brandtii
CATCTTGCATCCAGGACTCACCCTGCCCCCAAAAAGCTCAATGCCTTTTTCTCCGCCTGCGCTATGCAGGGCCTGGGTCACATGACTGGTCCCAGCTGCAGGGGAGACTGGGAATGTCAGTTCTCACTACCTCAACGAGGGAGTGGGGACAGAAGGGATTTCTGCAAATACAGAAAGATGATGGGTAGGCATGCACGTGACAGATGCCCCCCTACACTTAGTGAAGGTCACAGAGAAACTGCAGCCT
>NW_005241612.1:0-247 GCF_000412655.1 Myotis brandtii
GGAAAGGCAATCTCAAACCTCAGGGCTTTGGGGAAACAAAATAATTGAAAGAATCATTTTTCAGTGTACCTTGCATCCATATCAAAGATACTTCCTATCAGTTCTGCTTGAAACTTTGAAGACAAACAGTGAATCCTATTCCGGTGAGCCTTTGTCACCACACATATAAGCTCCCTGGTCTTCTCTCTTCTCCTGTATTCTCATATCTGCAGCCTTGTCCACTACAAATCCTGACGCCAGCCTTGCT
>NW_005241613.1:0-247 GCF_000412655.1 Myotis brandtii
CCTAACAAAATGTAATATTGTTCATTTTAAAGTTATTTGAAGATTATTCTTTTAAATATATGTAGCAAGAGCATTATCTTAACTATTGGTTGGAGATTTGCTTTGAAAGATAAATTTCTCTTCAGTGCCAGTTTTCCATGGCTGCCATAACAACGTGCCACAGACCAGGTAGCACAAACAGAAATATATTTTTTCACAATCCTAGAGGCTAGAAGTCTGAGATCAAGGTGTCAGCAGGTTTGGTTTC
>NW_005241614.1:0-247 GCF_000412655.1 Myotis brandtii
AACTCGCACTAACTTCCTAATTTACTCTTTCACAACATCCAAGTGCAGGTGATGTGTACGTGTTACCAATCACCTGAGCAAGTGTCCAAGGGAAAATCTCTGCCTCGCCCCCGATCAGTTCAAATTCTTTATAAAGAGAACTTTAAAAATGCAATCCACCACCTTTTATTCTGGCAGGTGATTCTGAGACAGTTGGTAATCTGGTAACTGACAAAGCAATTCTTTAAAGCAGCCGTTCTCCACAACT
>NW_005241615.1:0-247 GCF_000412655.1 Myotis brandtii
GTGTGCCCCAAAGGCAGGACTCAGACTCAGCACTGACGTGAGGACTTGTCCTTAAAGTTACTCCATGCTGTTCCCCAAAGCCACACTCGCTTATCTACCCCCCAGGAACCAAGCTTACGTAAGTTTTATCTCACCAAAACCTGGTGGGCTCCCTAAAGAGGGGGGCCGGGTGTATATGCTCATTATTACTCTTGATCCAGCGTGGACGTGAAGGAGGGGCTCTGTACCTCAGGGGCGGGGCTTGAGC
>NW_005241616.1:0-247 GCF_000412655.1 Myotis brandtii
TCAGCTGGACCCCAGCAGCAAGTTAACCTACCAGTCAAAGTATCTTCCCCCTGGTGGTCACTGTGCATCATAGCGACCAGTAAAATGGTCAAACGGTTGGACACTTAGCATATTACGCATACAAATATATATATATTCTGTTATTAAACTGTCTCAGATAATTAATATTTTTTCTGAAAAATATCTTTGTTTTTTCCAATCTTTCATGTTAGACTAAAACACATATTTTAATTTCATTTTCTCAGTA
>NW_005241617.1:0-247 GCF_000412655.1 Myotis brandtii
TATTTCTCCTCGGCTCCTCCATCCTCCAAGCACTCCCCGGGCCACCATTCACCCCTCCCTCCTTCCCCTCCCTCCTTCCCCTCCCTCCTTCCCCTCTCCCTCCTTCCCCTCCCTCCTTCCCCTCTCCCTCCTGGTGTCACTCACTGCCCTTGTTTTTCTGAAACAATGTCTGTCCAGAGAAGACTGGTTTCCTCCTAATACCAGCGTGGTCGTGGTCGTGGTCAGAGAACGCTAAGGCCACCTACCT
>NW_005241618.1:0-247 GCF_000412655.1 Myotis brandtii
TAATACTTTCAACAATAAAGATTTAAAAATAATAAAATAAATACATCCTCACAGAAACCCCCAGAATAATTTTTGACCAAATATCTAGACACCTTGTAGCCCAGCCAAGAAGACATAAAGTTAACCATCACACTAATACTGGGTAATAGTTTTAGAAGCCAAGATCTAGGAGCTAGATGTGCTCATTGCTATTGGGGTGTCATTGTTTCTAGGCTGTTGGGGTCCAGCCCCAGCAGGTCCAGGGGTT
>NW_005241619.1:0-247 GCF_000412655.1 Myotis brandtii
ACCATCAAGTAAAATTCAATAAACCCCAACTTAACCAAGACTCCTCTGCTCTCCACTTCTGTCTTTTACACCCTCATCTCCCACGCTCCCTCCCCTATATTCCTTCCCTTCATTCCCTCACCCTTCTGTTCAGATGGTAGCAGAGTCTTATACATGTCTCTCAGGTCCATTCCTTCCAGTCCCATTGGGTACACATTTGTACAGACATCATCAACCTAAATCAAGTGAATAATGCCCTCATCTGTCT
>NW_005241620.1:0-247 GCF_000412655.1 Myotis brandtii
CACACTGGGGAAAAGCCTTATGAGTGTACAGATTGTGAGAAATCTTTTAGTCAAAAATATACCCTTAAAAGACACCTGATACTTCACACTGGGGAAAAGCCTGAAATGTGTAGGGAATATTTCATTGTTCTTACTCAGAATAACAACACTGAAGGAGATTCTATCTTACAGAAACCTTAATATAATCCCTTTTTATCAGGATATCCACTTTGCTAGATTCCTCATGAGTTTCAGGTACAAGTGAGGC
>NW_005241621.1:0-247 GCF_000412655.1 Myotis brandtii
GCAACAGAAATCAGGTAGTGCCTGGGGCAGGCTGCTTGTAGACAGCAAAACATCTCTGAGCACAGACTGAGGAAAGGGCCACGGAGAATGAAATCCTTTAGCCATGAAAGGGGCACACTCTTTGTGTAGTCAGTAAACTCATCTTCTACCCTGCAAAGAAAATAAAGCCTTTCAGGCACACTGTTCCTTTCCTCTCTCATCTTGCCTACCGCATCCTCTATCTTTAGCTTATTCTAGCCCGCCATCC
>NW_005241622.1:0-247 GCF_000412655.1 Myotis brandtii
ATCCTATATAATAAAAAGGCAATATGCAAATTGACCAAACAGAACGACCTGAATGCCCATGACCCCTCCCCCTGGCCGGCCTTGCCCCTGAGTGGGCCCACCCACCCTGATCCAGGGCAGAGTCCTGGCCAACAAACCACCCGTGGACCCTCGCCCCGGCCAGCCGGTCCCCAATGGCTCCCATCAGGCGGGCCAGCTGGACCCCACTACTGCACAAATTCGTGCACCGGGCCTCTAGTATATATAT
>NW_005241623.1:0-247 GCF_000412655.1 Myotis brandtii
AGGTCGATGCTTAACCACTGAGCAACACCGGCCGGGCTGGTTGATTCTTGTATGTGCCCTGACCGGCCCTGACCTGAGATTAAACCCACAATCTTGGCGGGTCAGGATGACGCTCTAACCAACTCAACTACCCAGCCAGGGCTCCTCCAGATCTTTCCGGGGCCTGTTCCCTCACCACCTTCAGACCTCATCTCAGAGGCCTCCCTAAACCCCCACCTAAGATAATCATATCTTATTACATATTATC
>NW_005241624.1:0-247 GCF_000412655.1 Myotis brandtii
AAACTCTGTGTTTTACATAATCATAACTGTAAACTTACTTTTCCCCCACCCTATATAATTATTTTCTCTATATTGACATGACTGTGAAAGGGACTAATGAAAGAAAAATAGTCATTTATTCAACAAATATTTATTGAGCATATATTAGTGTGAGTACTGTGCTGGGTACTGTGGAAAAAGTAGTGAGCGAGTCTGAAAATATTCTCAATTTTTTTTTATACTTAGGAAACATAAAACAAATAAGTAA
>NW_005241625.1:0-247 GCF_000412655.1 Myotis brandtii
ACACAATCTTATCCACAGGATCATGGTCATCAAAAGTAACAAATCCAAAGCCTCTCTTCTTTCCAGACTGCCTATCAGTAATTATCTCAATGGTATCAATTTTTCCATATTCTTCAAAGTAATCTCTAAGATGATGTTCCTCAGTATCTTCTTTAATCCCACCAACAAACAGCTTCTTCACCGTTACATGAGCCCCTGGCTTTCCGGATTCCTCTCTTGCAACAGCACGTTTTGGCTCAACCACTCT
>NW_005241626.1:0-247 GCF_000412655.1 Myotis brandtii
ATCCACCCTGAATTAACAAATTAGACATAGCTGAGGAAAGTTTCAATAAGGAAGGGCTGAGGATGCCTAGAGAACGTCGCTTGCCAGCCATAACCCACCTGGAACCATCACAGTGCCCCAGCAATGAGTGGCACAGTAACTCCCGGCAGGCTCCCAGATGTCTGCAGGGAGTGCACGCCACCAGAGTGAGTTCCTGCACCAGGCCTCCTCACTAGCCTGCTGGGACACAGAATCCTAGGATCTGGCT
>NW_005241627.1:0-247 GCF_000412655.1 Myotis brandtii
AAACCTTAACAAATTCAAAGAAGTAGAGAGCTTACAGGTTACATTCTCTCACCATAATCCAATAAAGTTAATTGGAAATTAAGAAACACATGAGATAAGTCTTGTGTGAAAGGGAAAATTACAGAAGTGTCTTAGCCCTTTGGGGCTGTTATAAGAAAATATCACAGATTGAGTAATTTATAAACAACAGAAATTTATTTCTCATAGATTTGGAGGCTAGAAGTCCTAGGTCAAGACACCAATATGG
>NW_005241628.1:0-247 GCF_000412655.1 Myotis brandtii
TAGCTTTGAGATCTTGCCTGATCAGGAAACCTTGAGGTGAATGGTCCAGGGGAATCCAAAACTCTGTGAGTTTATTTTTTTCTGCCCATGACTTCAGCCACAGGAACATTTTGGAAGCCCTGAGAATTACTGTATGCAAAGATCACAAAGCCAAAAACCATTGAACATATGTGGAATACATTCATAAGAGGCACTTTTCATCTAATGCAATCTTACCCACTCACTATGACTACAGTGTTTACGTACT
>NW_005241629.1:0-247 GCF_000412655.1 Myotis brandtii
TAGGAGGGACCAGCTGTAGCTTCTCACTCCTGCTCACCCCTCTCTCCCCACAGGGCCTCATGACTGCCCACTGAGGGGCGGTTTCTACCAGGTTGTCTGTGCTTGTCCGAATGGTAGCCAACAGCCGCACGTGGCTGCTGGAGTTTAAATTCGTGAAAAATAATAACACGGAAACTCCAGTTCCGCAGCTGCGCTGGCCACACTGCGAGTCCTCATGAGTAACACGTGTCCAGTGGCCACTGAACTG
>NW_005241630.1:0-247 GCF_000412655.1 Myotis brandtii
CTAATATTTGGAGGGCAGGGTTCTTTTTGCCTCCGATGAGCTGCTTGCCTAACAGGTACACAGTGGCCTGGGCCTTCGTGTGGGCAGTGGGCAGCCAGGGCTGAGTTAAGAATTGAGACGGACCAAAGTTAGCCAGCCTTTCCCTGGCCAGCCTTCTCCTGGCTGTTTCAACCTTTCAGATAGTCCAGGATCCCCGAGTAGTTAGCCAGACAGGTTCTTTTTAAAAAATATATATTTTGCCGAAACC
>NW_005241631.1:0-247 GCF_000412655.1 Myotis brandtii
AAATGATAGTGGTAGCTGGGATTTCCCAGGATTTAGCGATGTCTTCGGAATTTTACTCAGAGATAGAGGTGGAGGAGGAAAGTGAGTCAGCCTCACTGAAGGGTTCATCTGTGCTCCCCCAAATGGTAGCCCCAAGCCCCATGTGGTCACTGGGGACTGGAAAGGTGGCTAGCTCAAAAGGGAGCTAGATTTCTACTTTTATTTCAGTTTAGTTAACTCAGATTTAAACTTCCAAACTAGTGCTTGT
>NW_005241632.1:0-247 GCF_000412655.1 Myotis brandtii
AACCTCTGGAGGGCAAATGCATGTGTTTTTGAGATCAACATTTTACTATTGCAAACTAGGAAGGAAAACCCCTTTACTCTACTTTGCGTCAATTTTTTGAAAAAGTTCTACTCATTTTTTCTCTAACTAAATAAAAAATATGTCGTTAGTGTGTTAGATTTGACCCTTGCCCATTTGACAATTCTTGACTTTTTTTTTTACAACAAAACTTTTCACTTTAAAATAAAATTGGTGTTTCAGAACGCTT
>NW_005241633.1:0-247 GCF_000412655.1 Myotis brandtii
GACCTTGGCAGGTTACTCATGCGGACGTTCCCCTCCATCGAGGCTCGGATGCTGGGAAGATTGTGCCTTCTGGCTGGTTCTGAAGCCCCCAGGTAAGTTCACAGGCTGACTGACTGGGCGTGGACAGGGGCCTGGGCAGCCTGGGAGAAACCTGACTGCCCAACCCCCTCACACAGACGTGACCATGACCGGGGCAAACATTTCCTCTCAAAGCCCCAGAGAGGGGCAGTGGGGAGGCGGTGGGGAG
>NW_005241634.1:0-247 GCF_000412655.1 Myotis brandtii
TTTTTTCTTTCAGGGATAGCTCTGTTAACTGGCATTTCCCTACCCAGGCGAAGCTGCACTCGTGTTTTATTTGTCTCAGGGCCCATTTCAAATTTTCACTTCCCTGTTTTAAATGTTGACTCCTTTAATTATTCTGTTATTCATTTGCCAAAAAGAACATTTTTCAGTCTAGCCCTGTGTTACTGTAAAACTTGAAGCAATCTCTCTAAATAATATCCTCTTTGACAGATTACTGGCCTGTGTTGCT
>NW_005241635.1:0-247 GCF_000412655.1 Myotis brandtii
ATGTGGGAACAAGCCAGAGCAAAACCTCTACCCCATGGGGCTGATATTCCCACGTGGGAGATCATGAATGTGATACATGAGAATATTGTGGAGAATGTCAGGAATGGGAACATTAATGAAGAGGGAGGGGGATGCTGGTGGGGCGGGTTTGCCAAACTAAGTAGAGTGCTGGGGAGGCCTCCCTAAGAAAGTGACATTTGAGGAAAGATATGAAGGAAGTGAGGAGGCAAGAGCTATGAAGATATCT
>NW_005241636.1:0-247 GCF_000412655.1 Myotis brandtii
GGGACCCTTCAGTCCACAGGCCCATGCTCTATCCACTTAGCCAAACCGGTTAGGGCTCTTACGAGCTATTTCTATCACCTTTGTTTTGCAAAGTTATTTGGTCAGAATTCCATCTGGTAATATGCTGGCCTTCTGTTCTCGAGAAGGTCGCCTCTGAGTGTAATTTTGCTCTTCTACAACCTAGGCCGTGGTCGGCAAACTGCGACTTGTGAGCCACATGCGGCTCTTTGGCCCCTTCACTGTGGCT
>NW_005241637.1:0-247 GCF_000412655.1 Myotis brandtii
TCAAGAGACCTCAGACAAGGAGAAACAGATGTGAAGAAGGCAGGCAAATATACTGATGCATTCATTACTCGGGAGGAACAGGTGAGCCGTGTCTGTGGTTTTGTCTGTCTGTGTTGGGTTATGTGTACCTGTGTGTCTGTATATGCATCTGAGCCCGTGTCCATGCCTGAAGGAGTACATGTATGTGTGCATGCGTGTGTGTGCGTTGCGTCTCTTGAATCTACGTGTCTGCTGTGTGCACAACTGG
>NW_005241638.1:0-247 GCF_000412655.1 Myotis brandtii
TAACACTAAATAAAATTATGTCATTCATTTGCTTATACCTATCAGTGGTGGTTTTCTATCTGATAGAAAAACAAAACCAAAGTCTTTTTAATGGCTTACACGTCTCTTTATAATCAACTCCTGACTCCTCACCTCTGAGGTGGCTCATTTCTGCCATACTGGCAATATATTTTGTTGTTCCACGACCACACCAAGAGCCCTGGTACCTGCTGTTTTCTCTCCTTGGGAATGCTCTTTCCCATATCCA
>NW_005241639.1:0-247 GCF_000412655.1 Myotis brandtii
ATTCCTTGGCAAGTGGAATGGGGAAACTGAGACAGACAGATGAACACACTGCCTGAGCAATTTACAGCAGATACAGAAGGTTAGCAGGGCGGAAAGCCCCAGGCGCCTAGCAACGGGCAAAACTGGCACCAGACCTCGCCCCAGGTGGCCTTTCCTCCCCTGGCATGTCACTGGTCATGCCGCTGAGAACCCCTGACCCTTCCTCCACGTAGATAACATCGAGGCCTCAGTTGTATTTCAGCTCCAG
>NW_005241640.1:0-247 GCF_000412655.1 Myotis brandtii
AAAATAAAAAAAGTAACAAAAACATTTCAAAGAAAAAATTTTGAAGAAAGAGAATGAATCTGTATTTAAGAAGATAATAATACTTTCTTTTTCTCCAGTCCCTCCTCTCAGTAGGTATTTGGGTCTGTCAGATCTTAGGCTTCCTAGGCCAAGCCAGCGACTCACCACTTGTCAATGCGAATTATCAAAGATGGGGAAATTCTAAAGTTATGCCTCCAAAGAGGAACTAGATTTAGATCTCACCCAC
>NW_005241641.1:0-247 GCF_000412655.1 Myotis brandtii
CTCAACCTCTGAGCTACACCAACTGGGCATTGCCATCATTTTATAGATGAGGAAACTGAGGTAAAGAGAGGTCAGTCAATCACTGAAGTCCAGATAGCTGGAAAGTGACCAAGTGACAGGAGCCACAGTCAGGCCATCTGCTGGCAGAGGCCAGATTGTAGCCTCTGAGCCGTGATATCAGGTGTTCCATGTCAGTGGTTACAGCCCAAGTCACGCTGCCCAAGGTTAAACCCTAGCCCAGTGATGG
>NW_005241642.1:0-247 GCF_000412655.1 Myotis brandtii
ATACAGTAGCTAATGTGACATATGTGTATATGTATTATACACACACACAGACACACACACACACAGTTACATTTAGCTTAACAAACTTTTAATATCAGAGTAATAGAGATGGTCATCAATACTAACCAGACCCTTACAAACTAGAGTCTTCCCGAAAAAAAGCAACCAAGAAGTCAAGCTAACTCAAAATAATAATGTGAGGAATTGTACTTAAAAGCCCAGAAGTTCCGTTTACAGGAGAAAAAAC
>NW_005241643.1:0-247 GCF_000412655.1 Myotis brandtii
CTATGGAGTGCACACCTTTGGAAACTTCACCTCCCTTTTCATTTCTGTGACCATATTCCTTACACTGATCCCCAGTGTCTTATTTCTGGATTACCCAAATGCAAAACTTTATTCAGAAAAATGATCATTACTACAGAATGTTATGAGGTTGGTGGGAGTCCTTATTCGCTTGTATCCATAATTCCTTCAAAATACTGTGCAGATTTTCATACGCAACTGCTTTCACTGACTAAGCCACACACACACA
>NW_005241644.1:0-247 GCF_000412655.1 Myotis brandtii
GAGAGTCACTTGGGGAAGCATCTTCTAGAACCTTCCATTCCTGAGGCAGTGGCAGAACGGATGGGAGAGTGTTCCGCATGGACCCCATTCAGGCCTTCCCCACGCCTACTACCCTCTAGGAAGAAGCAGCAGGCCTAGTACATGAAATGTACTAGGTCACCTCTGCATGGTGGCCTTCCCCAGAGTGGGTGGGGCTGTAGGTTTGCTCTCCCAGAAGGGATGGTTTGAACCTTTCATCACCCAAACC
>NW_005241645.1:0-247 GCF_000412655.1 Myotis brandtii
CTTGGTCCCCAGTAGGGGGAGTGCAGGAGGCAGCCGACATTTCTCTCTCATCCATGTTTTTTTCTCTCTCTCCCTCTTCCTCCCCCCTCTCTAAATCAATAAAAACATATTTTTAAAAAAATAGTGTGATATAATAGAAAGTGCTAAAGATGGGGAGGAGGCTAATTTAGGTGGGTGATATGTGGAGGTGATGTGTGAAAACAGGCAAGAATGCTAAGGAACAGCCACCTTGTGCAGATCCAGGGCA
>NW_005241646.1:0-247 GCF_000412655.1 Myotis brandtii
TCCCTGGGGCTGCTGTCCTAAGGGTTTTGCTTCTGAGAAAATTTAATTTTACATGCATGGCAGTTTAAGGCTTTGCAAAACATTTCCTGATCTGTGCCTTTCAACTCCCATGAGGCAACAGAGTGTGTGCATAGAAAAGCTGGAAGCTGGCACCTGGCTCATCCTTTTAAGTTCCCTCAAGTCGGACTTTTGGGATTCTTCAGAGCGTGGGAGCGCTCCAGCTGGCAGAAAGCACACCTTCAGAATT
>NW_005241647.1:0-247 GCF_000412655.1 Myotis brandtii
CGGGGGAATCTTTGTTTCTCATGTGCTCAGCGCCGGGAGGACGGCGGCTCCCGCAGACCAACGTGTGAGCAGGTGCGCGTTCTGAGACAGCCCTGGCAATGCCTGTGTTCCTCCCGACACAAACTAGTTTTGAACACTTTGTACTTTAAAATACAAGCATTTTCTTTGGATATGCAGCCAAAAATTTTATCTCCAAAGAGCATTAAAGTCACAATGGGTTTTAAAGTGACCGCCCGTATGTCTCTCC
>NW_005241648.1:0-247 GCF_000412655.1 Myotis brandtii
AACGAGACACAGAGAAAGAACTAGTGGGAGCAAGAGTGAGAGCAGGCATATGTACATGAGCAATCTGACAACTGCACTGCCTGGCTTTCAAACTCCAGTCTGATTCTGTGAAAAATGCAGTGGCCTTTGGCCCCAGAGAGAGTGTGGATCCATTTCTCCTTCTCTTCCTCCCGTCTGGCCCAGCCAAACTTCCTGATGCCTCTCTCTCCTCACTGTCCCTCCATCGCCGCCACCACTGCAGCCCCCC
>NW_005241649.1:0-247 GCF_000412655.1 Myotis brandtii
AAAGATGGCGGCTAATTTGCCTACTGCAGGCAGGGCGAGACAGTGCGAGCCAGCGCGCCACCATCCAGGGCAGGCCGGACCCAGAAACCCGAGAAGCCGGCCCCAGAAACCCCAGAAGCCGGCCTTCCTTGCCGCCCGGGACCAAATGGTCCCGGGTGGCAAGGCAGGCCGGCCCCAGCAAGGCAAGCCGGCCCCAGAAGCCCCAGAAGATGCCTGATATGGTAGTAACTCTATCAGTAAGCACTCT
>NW_005241650.1:0-247 GCF_000412655.1 Myotis brandtii
TAACTTTTGTCTAAGAAATGGAGGACAATAGGTATATTCATAAAGAAACACTGAAAGGTAGAAAAGATTAATGAAAATTGTTCCATTGGGGGACAAGAGGAATGGAGTAGATCAGGGCACAATACAAGACCCCTCGGTGTATTTCTTTATTAGAATTTTGATATTAGAGTCATGCAAATGCTTGCTCTCCACAGAAATTTTTTAAAAAATAAGGAAAGACACACCCAACCATGTCTAGGTGTCAGTG
>NW_005241651.1:0-247 GCF_000412655.1 Myotis brandtii
ACAGAAAAGCCATCTGGTCTATCTGAACCTTTTCAGGGAGGAGGGGGTGAGGTGAAAGACCCAAGAGGGAGGCTAGGGGGCCCAGGACATGACCCAAGGGGGATAAGACTCAGACCTCACTGCCAGGAGATACCCTCTTCGGAGTGCCATGCTGGTGAGGGGAAGGGGCCCAGGCCTCCTGGGGTTCTGAGCAGCGGCCTCCTGGGCCTGGGTTCGGCTCTCTGGGCCAGTAGGGCAGTGTGCTGGG
>NW_005241652.1:0-247 GCF_000412655.1 Myotis brandtii
TGTGTGCCTGAGCCCCTTAGCACCCCGGTCTCCCCTCCTTCAGCGCCTTTGTAATGGACTTCATGGGGCTTAGCACTGTGTTTAATCATACCAGCCTCGCGGTCTCAACCTGCCCAAGCCCCCCATCCCACCCCAAGTGGAGGAAGAGTATTACACCATTGCCGAATTCCAGACAACCATCCCTGATGGCATCAGCTTCCAGGCGGGCCTCAAGGTCGAGGTGAGTGAACCTACTGTCCTACCTGTG
>NW_005241653.1:0-247 GCF_000412655.1 Myotis brandtii
TCACAGTCCCAGCTGCCGGCTTTGCAGCCCAGTCCCCACCTGCACTTGCCTTGGCCTGGCACTGCCTGTGTCCACCACCACATACCCCAGGTTCCTCGGTTCCCCAGTTCTGCGGAGCCCCCCCACCCCCGATTGATAGCCCCACAGAGGGTTGCCTGGGCCTCCCTCTGTGGGGTGATCATGGGGTGACGGCGGGGCCCCTGATGAATCGCATTGCGCCCACCTTGGCTGGCCTGGTTCCAGTGCA
>NW_005241654.1:0-247 GCF_000412655.1 Myotis brandtii
ACGCCGGCTGGGCAGATCCTGTTATCCTCACTCAAAAATGATGACATATCAGTAGTTCTGGAAGCCAGCTGCCCTGGAATTTCTTTTTACAGCCCTTTCTCCATAGCTTTCTAGCTTCCCTGAAAGTAAGGGAGGCAGAAAGAATGAAAGCATGTAATCTCAGCTCCACTCTTAAGACTTTACTCTCGGTATGTCACACCTTATAACCTCAGAGAAGTGAAAAAACAAACAAACATGGTTTTCCTGC
>NW_005241655.1:0-247 GCF_000412655.1 Myotis brandtii
TTTTCTAAAGGCTGTTTCTGTTGCTTAGCGCAAAAAACACCAATGAAGTGGAAACAAGGTGAAAAAATAAAAGTTTCATTAAAAGTAAAACAGTTTTCTTTCATTCAGAGTTTCTCTGAACCGTATATAAAGAAATCTGAGGAAGAAAGAGAACCCGGCGAGAGGGAAAATGTGGAGCAACCAGTAAGGAAAGTTATACAAGGGACATTTTGATAAGCTCAGGCTTTGAATTCCAGATCTGTCCTAT
>NW_005241656.1:0-247 GCF_000412655.1 Myotis brandtii
AGTAGGAATGCTTACCAGGCAGCCCCACTCCAAGAGCGTTGCCTTTAACTGCTGGGTGTCTGGCCCTGGGAGGACTCAATAAGTACAGATTATTATTTCTATTGTTATCACTTTAAAAGATCAGAAAAAACTACATGAAAAAATAAAGCGCTTATCTTATGTGGTGGGCCTATAGATATTATTTTTTATTCTTTCATTTTGTACTATTTAAAAATATTTATATTTTTAACCCTTAACTTTATAGCAC
>NW_005241657.1:0-247 GCF_000412655.1 Myotis brandtii
AAAAATAAAGCTTCCTAAAGATAGCATATCTCCCGAAAGTCAGGGTAGGCAAAGGTTTTTTAAACAAGACATAAAAGAAAAGATTAAAACATTTGGATTATGTTGGAATTTAGAAGGTCTATTCTGATTAAAGCTGTGAATACAAGAATGAAAAGACAGGCCAGAGACTGGGCGGGCGGATCTGTCCTCCGTACGTCTGACAAAGGACTGTCTACCACGGAGTACACGACACCTATGAAGCAAGAAG
>NW_005241658.1:0-247 GCF_000412655.1 Myotis brandtii
GCATTTTTTTTTGTTTTATCATGTTTCAGGATTACAATATTATAATTCAATATTTGTATATACTGCAAAGTTATTGCACCCAAAGTGTAAATACTATCTATCACCATACAATTGTCTCCCTTTACCCCATTCATGCACCCTCCCCCCAACTCTCTTCTCCTCTGGTAACCAACAATCTGTCCTCTGTGTCTATGAGCTTGCTTTATTTTACTTTATTTAATTATTTATTTATTTATTTATTTATTTA
>NW_005241659.1:0-247 GCF_000412655.1 Myotis brandtii
AGGGAGGAGGGCACCGGGCCCACCGCAGGCCGTTGCTCCCGCAGATCAGCCAGCTGAACGTGCTCATCACCCTGCTCATCGGGAACCTGAACGCGGGCGACAGGATGAAGATCATGACCATCTGCACCATCGACGTGCACGCGCGCGACGTGGTGGCCAAGATGATCACGGCCAAGGCACGGCCGCGGGGAGGCACCCTGTCCCTGGGGCTCCCTCCCCTTGTCCCTGCCGGAGACTCACCCTGCGC
>NW_005241660.1:0-247 GCF_000412655.1 Myotis brandtii
AAATTTTTGTGCACTGGGCCTCTAATATATATATATGTATCTGCCTCTATTTGTCTTTCCATCTCTCTCTCTTAATTTATTTTCACATTTTCCCTTCACTTTCTCATCTAACAATCTGTCTCCTTCATATTGCTTTTGCTTATAGAATTTATTTATATAATATACTTGAACAATCAGTTCTAGTTCTTCTCTTTACTATCAAGAAATTTTTGGTTGCCCTATCAATACAAGTGTCCTGAAAGTCAGT
>NW_005241661.1:0-247 GCF_000412655.1 Myotis brandtii
TGTGACCTGCTTTGACCAATGACAAATGAGTGGAAGTTGCATGTACTGCATCAAAATGGAGCATTTAAGAGCCAATGTGCCACTTTCCCTGCTCCTCCTCTCCTCCCACATTAGCTGAGAAGGTCAATATTTTAATTGGATAAAGGGACTCAGAGTAAAGAGTCTTTCTGAACTGCAGCCTAATCAAGGAACACTCCCCAACCCAGACTAGGACCCCTCACAATATCTGCTGAGAGGGATTTCAAAA
>NW_005241662.1:0-247 GCF_000412655.1 Myotis brandtii
CATGCATATGCACACGACACAACTGTTTCTCCTTGAGTCCTGCCCTTCCCCACCTCCCTCTGTACTTGGCTTCTTATTTCCTTTTTGCTGAAGCAAACCCAAGTCACCCTTACAGTCTGAGAGCAGCTTTAGACCCAGCCCTAGGAAGTATCTATTTTGGCCAGGTTCTATCTAGTTTCTAAACCCTTGCAGACTAGAACTGTCAACGCATGTGCACGTGCGTGCACACACACACACACACACACAC
>NW_005241663.1:0-247 GCF_000412655.1 Myotis brandtii
TAGCTTCACACATAAACAATGAAAATTCTCTAGTAGGGTTATATTATTTCCTAAACTTTTTCTCAATCGTTAGGAACTCTTGCAACATGTGGTTAAGTCTCTGCCTTAGACTGGTTTGTATTCCTCTTCATTATGGTTTGGTTGATATTCTCAAACTTCCTTCCATGTAAACAATTTTTAAACTTTATTTTTATTGTGTAACTGTTACAAATGTCCCCATCCCCCCAAATTTTACTCTCTGCCACCC
>NW_005241664.1:0-247 GCF_000412655.1 Myotis brandtii
AATGTGCAGCCAAGGTTGAGAACCACCGCTCTAGGTGCACCCAGCACCCAGGTGCTCTGTGGGCTCAAGGAGCACAGGGGAGTTTCACAACCCCTCTCACATATCTCCCCACAGCGCTTAGCAACCAGCATGCAAAAGAATCCCTCCCAGACATCTGCCCTCCTCCCTCCCCACCAGTCTTAAGAGGAAGTTCAAACCTCTCTGTGGTCTGGTGACCGTTCTTGTTCTTCCCCAGCCACACAGTTAG
>NW_005241665.1:0-247 GCF_000412655.1 Myotis brandtii
GGCTGCCTCCTGCATGCCCTCTACTGGGGTTTGAGCTTGCAACCTGGGCATGTGCCCCAACCAGAAATTGAACCTGTGACCTCTTTGTTCATGGGTCCATGCTCAATCACTGCATGACATTGGCCAACCCCTGTGTTGCATTATTTAACCAATTACAAGGCCTGAGAAATATCTTACTTTGGTGGGGAGATGTACTGGACTAGTGGCCCTCGATCAGATGTAGCCCATTATGTAAAACCTCGGGAAA
>NW_005241666.1:0-247 GCF_000412655.1 Myotis brandtii
ATATGTCACCATTCCCATCCACGAGAGGGGTGACGTACATTCCCTCTGGGGCACAGGTCGTATCCTTAGCGACCTTTGCCCGAGTTAGGGACCCGTCTTTTGCGGTGTTTATTTCTACGGGCATGCCCCCTGCTCTTTGGAACACTACCCTGACCATTCTCATAAACGAGGGGCCGATGTGAAACACAGCAGCCTCTCTCCCAGGAATATGATTGTGAGATGACTTATGGAGACCCACTCGTCATAT
>NW_005241667.1:0-247 GCF_000412655.1 Myotis brandtii
TTCAATGTGCACGAATCCGTGCACCAGGTCACTAGTTCCTTTATAATAAAGAACATAAAAGTAGAACCACAAGAAGTGTTAAGCAATCACAGGCCTGGTGTATTAAAGGGTCCCAGCTGATGGAAAGGTTAAAGTACCCTTTGATGAAGAGTTATATTTTTATGGAGAAAGTCTGATGGAGACTGAATCACTCAAGTCTGAATATGATTTAGTTAAGGCTGTGAAAAGAATTCTTAAAGGGGAAAGG
>NW_005241668.1:0-247 GCF_000412655.1 Myotis brandtii
AATTTAACCTAAGATTCCACCCTATTATTAAAACATGGCCTCAAATAAAATGGTGTCTCTACGTTCTAAGAGATCCTTGTCTTAGAGTTATTCATTTTAAAACAGTGTGAAACAGTTGCCATGACATGGCTCAAACCTATCGTCAGGCTTCAAAACCAAAGACATTTTAAGTAGGATAGTAGGACCCAGGGAAAGATACACAAGCACTACTGCATTCATTTAGATAGAGTTAATTCTTTTCGTTCTC
>NW_005241669.1:0-247 GCF_000412655.1 Myotis brandtii
TAAATGTGCAGGGAATGTTTTATTTTTCTCACTTATTGTAAGAACCCTTAAGGGGCTCTAGGGGACCCTTTACATGTATGTAAACCCCTTTTATGGGAACCTACACTCTGCTAGATTCTCAGAAATTTGAGATACAAGTGAGACTTGAAGGAGCTGCACTGTACTTTCTAAAATGTCCAGACCTACGACCCAAATGATGTCACCGTCTGCTTGTCGCTGAAGAGATTTCACCTCTAACACCTGGCTC
>NW_005241670.1:0-247 GCF_000412655.1 Myotis brandtii
GGGGACCATCCTGATTATATTACACAAGTCTGATCCCTCACTTGTAGTTAGAGGTGAAATTACTGTAAGGAGGACAAAATCACAGATCAACTTTTGAGTAAATTATATAATAATGAGTTAACATTTATGTACCAGACTCTTATTATATACTGGCCACTATTCTAAGTATTTAAATATATTAACTCATTTAATTTCACATGAAAATCTATGAAATAGGCACTATTAAACTCTTTTTACAAATGAGGAA
>NW_005241671.1:0-247 GCF_000412655.1 Myotis brandtii
TCCTGGATAGGGCATATACCTAGGTTGTGGGTTTGATTCTTGGCACAAAAATAAATAAAAATCAATAAAAAACATCCGTGGGTGAGGATTAAAAAACAAGACCATCCTTGTGTCGTAGCTACCCATTTAAGTTCCCATGAAATCAGAACTTTCCAGAATTTCTCCCATTTGGATGAAGCATCACTGTCTCACTGCCAAACTCCAGCCACTACCCGATCATCCAATTTTGGAACTCCTACCAGTTCTA
>NW_005241672.1:0-247 GCF_000412655.1 Myotis brandtii
GACTGAGAGGCACTCCTGGAGGGGCAGGGTGCCAGCCACTCCGTGTGACTAGTGGTGTTGCATGTCTTCCAAGCTGGTTCTGTGTCCTGCTCACCCACCTGGGGGCTGGGGAGGAGGGACAGCCTTTCTAGACATCCTAGCCCTGGAGCTCAGCTGCTAGCATAGCTGCTAACTGGAAATTACTGAGAATTATTTGGGAGGTGATTGAGTCATGTAAATAAAGGAGATGATGATGATGATGATGATG
>NW_005241673.1:0-247 GCF_000412655.1 Myotis brandtii
CTTTAGTCTCCTTTTGGCAAATACAGAGTACATGGCTGTTTTAGACGACTATTACATAATCCCTTAAAAGGGCTACAAGTTTAAGTGTTTGAAATAGCTTTTTCCTACATTGTAAATATGAGATCAAGGCTTCATCAGACCTTTTCCATGGAAAGGACACACAGACTTGGTAGATACTGCAGTTCTTGGTCTTCCAGGTTATGCCTCCCCTTGACCTGCAGGCCTTTTGTGCTTTCCTGCTGCCTTC
>NW_005241674.1:0-247 GCF_000412655.1 Myotis brandtii
TGATTTTCTGAGAATGAAGGAAGGTCTGACTCTTCACATTTAGTTGATCCTATCTCCCGCCCCCCTGATTGTGTGAGGGGTAAAAATCCATCCCTTTGTCATGCCCGGACACTGGTGGACTCCTCCAATGCTGACACCAATGACTTCGTGTCTATAAGGTACATACATTGACGACTAGTGTCACATAGGGTGACAGGCTTCCATTGGGCAGTTTCCCTCATCCATTTAATGAGTGTTTACTGAGCAT
>NW_005241675.1:0-247 GCF_000412655.1 Myotis brandtii
TGCTAGAAATCACTTCCCTGGTTTTCTAAATATGGACATGGGTGGAAGTACAGATATCTCTCTATAGTGAGCATCCATTGCCAAGGCTGGACCCAACTCAGCTCCTCACCATTGCTTCTCCGTGACACTGGCAGGGGTGGGGCCGGGCTGCCTAGTCCGGAGGATGGAGTCAATGCTATGTGGACGCAGAAGGACCTGCCCTCTTCCCCCTTCACCTAAAAATGTCTGATGGCCACAGCTAGTGAGA
>NW_005241676.1:0-247 GCF_000412655.1 Myotis brandtii
CCTCAATGAGCCAGCTGGCCCAGTTGGCCATTTGGCACGAAGGCTCTAGCGCATAAATGGACACGTATTAGTATTTCTTACCACATTGTTGTATTAGAAGTCCCTTGAATGAAATGGTGGTGCCAGGAGGAGGTACTGCTGTGTCACTAATTTGGCAAAATGAAAAATTGGCCATTCTTACTTTGGCCCTCCAAAAAGGCTTATTGAAATTCTACCAGTTTATGATACCCAAAATCTTAACCCCCCC
>NW_005241677.1:0-247 GCF_000412655.1 Myotis brandtii
ACATAGGGGTGCATACATTCTTTCTGATAGGTGTTTCAGGGTTTTTTTAGGATATATTCCTAAAGTAGTCTTTGATGATCTATGATACAGTAGAGTATGTGTCATTTCAACATATTTGGTGTTGGTGGTCCAAATATCTCTATGATTATCCATGGTTTTTTTTTTATGCTGTGTGTGTGTGTGTTAGTGTGTGTGTGTGTGTGTCCGTGTCCGTGCGCACATGTGTGCAAGTGGGTGCTCCTTGGCT
>NW_005241678.1:0-247 GCF_000412655.1 Myotis brandtii
GATCTGCCATGAGCAGGTGTGATATTGGTGTCCCCAGGCCATCCTTCAAGAGCGACAGTTCTCTACCATCACTCAGCCCTTCTGTCCTAGTCGAGTTGCTTGGGAGCCAAGAATCCCCATGTGAGAAAAGCTTCATGGATGATGCATAATTCCATGGGTACAACTCAAAAAGGACACGAGAAGGGGCAATAGGACCATTATAAGCTGATGTAGCAGTGCCAGAATTTAGTATCATGGGGAGATATCC
>NW_005241679.1:0-247 GCF_000412655.1 Myotis brandtii
GACTGGCTCTGGGTGGCCTGGGCCTGAGCCATCGCCAGCAGCCCTCCAGCAGAGGAACATGGGGGTGCTGGGCTGGCAGAGGGCAGACCAGCGATTGTATCGCCTTTGACGTAGCCTCATGTGGGTCACATCCGCGTGTACCTGCCTCAGTATTTCATTTCCAGTAGAACATATGAAGAGTAAGACATCAAGTTTAAAAATGTAGGTGCCTCCCAGCTTCTCTTAGCAACACACAACATAGGAGTTT
>NW_005241680.1:0-247 GCF_000412655.1 Myotis brandtii
CCATAGGTATGCATGCTATCCATGAAAGAGTGAATGTTTCTGTTACTCTTTAGCAAAATGAGTGTATTGGTGAATATCTTAAGATGGCCTGTTAAATTATAAAAATGAAAGTAAGCTACTTTTTACTCCCAGTATTATCTTATCTTAATTAAAAAGCGTAGAACTAGTATTTAAAAAAAAACAGAGAGAATGACAATAAGCACTTTTGCCATCCTCCAATATCCAGAGTTCATAAACTAGAGGTAAA
>NW_005241681.1:0-247 GCF_000412655.1 Myotis brandtii
TCCTGTAGTTAAGTACAAATTGAAATGGAATTCACAAATTAGTAACTTAAATGGTATGACAATTACAGAAAGTGCATCTTTCTCATTTTCCATCTTGACACTATGTTGCTTTTTTGCTGTCTGTTACATTTAAAAAAATAAAAACAGCCAAATATTTAAGTATTATGTACATTTAAAATTTTTGGTGATGGTTTGTATTTTAAAAGAAACAGCTTCCTATGACTTGCCTCAAGTCTGGTGGAAATGC
>NW_005241682.1:0-247 GCF_000412655.1 Myotis brandtii
TAGGGACAGGCGGCCCCCAATGCCACCATAGGTTCTGGCTTCCTCTCCCTGCCCACAGAGCCGCCCTTGTTTCACTAGCGTATATTTTATCTTGGATCCCCTGTGTAGTCAGACGTGCCTTAGCAGTAATTTTATGGCCAGCAGGAAACCGTCCATGAAAGAGCGTGGAAAATGAGAAGGAAGGAATGCAGACATACCGAAGCACTTGAAGAAATGTAGGTGTCTCTGGGGAAGGTAGGATGGGGAG
>NW_005241683.1:0-247 GCF_000412655.1 Myotis brandtii
AAATTGGAATTTGACTTTAAGCATGATAGATAAAAATTATTTTTAAAAAATAAATAAAGAACTGGGCAGACAATAGAGATCCAAAATATAATTAATGAGAACCAAACAAATAAAATACAGAAAATATCCAAATTTACACAAAGTTTCTTCAAATAAATAAAAAAAGACAAAACCCAAGAAAACAAAAAGACTCATTGATTTCCAGAAAAAAATCAAACAAGTGTAGAAAATGAGTAAAATATATCCT
>NW_005241684.1:0-247 GCF_000412655.1 Myotis brandtii
CGTGTCCAGGAGATTTGAACACGCAGCCTCGGGAGGACCAAATCGGGGCCTCCCAGCACCGGGGGCAGACATGGTCTCTGTTCCCGCAGCCCTCGGGGCTCCGCCTGCGTGTCCTGGGGTCTGTCGGCTCTGGGCTACCTGGAGGGCGTAGAACAGAGGGTCTGTGAATGATCCCATGTCCCGCGTGGTTCAGGGCTCGGGATCTGGAGAAGGGGCCGCACGCAAATGACAGAGACGAGACAAGAAA
>NW_005241685.1:0-247 GCF_000412655.1 Myotis brandtii
ACTGTTTCCTTGTTAATTTTTTGTCTGGAATATCTATGCAGTGAAGTCAGCGGGGTGTTAAAGTCCGCTACTATGACTGCATTGTTGTCAATCTCTCCCTTAAATTCCTCTAGAAATTTTTAAAATATCTATACATGTTCCTCTATTGGGTGCATATGTATTTACCAGGGGTATATCTCTTGTTGGATTGATCCCCTTAGTATTATATACTGACCTTTGTTGTCTCTTATGATGGCCTTCATTTTGA
>NW_005241686.1:0-247 GCF_000412655.1 Myotis brandtii
TATTTATTTGAAATTTTACATCAAAGCAAAGTAATTCTATCATTATTACTGAAGGATTTATTTTTCCCCAAACTTACACAACTAATGAGTTGTGGATCTAATATCTGAAAACTCAAGCATATAATTACAGGTCATAAAAAAAGTATCAACTCTTCAGTGACTTTGTCCAATAGCTCTGGATAGAGTGATTTCTTAATGTGAACCCATTGCAGTCTTCTATGTAGGCTAAGTTCAGAATGTTTACATA
>NW_005241687.1:0-247 GCF_000412655.1 Myotis brandtii
GGTGAGGTGGCCCAGGATCCCAGCCAGTGCAGCCGCCATTCCCCCTGACATTCCCCGAGGAGACCTGGGAACTCACTCCCACCCCCGCTGTGGTCTGAATTGCTCGCAGGGAACGGGGTGGGTCCTGCACTTCTCCCGCTGCCTCTCATGAGCCACCTTCCTGCCCCGAGATGCCATCCTAGACCCTGTCTCCTCCTGAGGTCCCTTCATGCTTTGTGGATTGCTTCCCACCAGAGACTGGGGCCCC
>NW_005241688.1:0-247 GCF_000412655.1 Myotis brandtii
GAACTGGTGAAGACAGCAAAACTGCCTAGACACCCCCAGCCACTCTCAGGCAAAAATTGGGTGAGTATTGACCAGAGCACTCACTCATGCATGAGAGATCTTCAATAAGTCCAACCTTTTCAAAGGGAGACTCTAACTCACCATTAGAGAAAATAAAACTATGACTTTTGTCTGTGCAAAAGTGGTAACAGAATCTTTTCAGATGCTGCCTCTACCCTAAGGAAACACTGAACAGAACTGATTTATC
>NW_005241689.1:0-247 GCF_000412655.1 Myotis brandtii
GCTGACGCTCTGTCCACTGAGCCAAAACAGCTAGGGCTATTTACCCACTTTCTGTGTGTAAGGAGGGATTACAGGAAAATTCCAAAAGATAGAGGATGTGAACATTTTTCAACCATATTCATTCAAGGAAAAAAAATTAATTAAGAGTGACAATGGCTTAGGCACAGACATGTGGTCCTCTTCTCACCTGTAGGCTACCCATAAGGGGTCCAATAACTTTTTTAAAATATATTTTATTGATTTTTTA
>NW_005241690.1:0-247 GCF_000412655.1 Myotis brandtii
CCTCCTGGTTCATAGGTTGATGCTCAACCACTGACCAACACTGGCTGGGCATGACCCTTTTCATTTATAAGGATAAACCCTTTACATAATGTTCAAGTCTTTGCAATCTTCAAACCCCCCTCTTTTAATTCAGCTGCCATCTCAGAACACTTTCTGTATCTTTGCTTCTTGAAAGCCTAGTGTATACTTACTATGTCTACTTCCTCACTGCCTAGTTACTCCTTCCCACTCTGGTCACCTGGTAGGA
>NW_005241691.1:0-247 GCF_000412655.1 Myotis brandtii
AGCCAGTCTCAGAGCTAGAGCTAGCTCCATCGCCCTCTCTAGCACCAGCTAGAGTGCCAGAGCTGGAGCCACCTCTAGAACTGTTTTCACTTATTGCTATGGGGTGCGGGGAAGAGGAGGGAGAGATCAACCAAAGAACTTGTATGCAAGCACATAGCATAACCCATGGGCATAGTCAGTAGGGGGCAGGTGAGGACATGTGCTGAGGGGGTGGGAATGAGTGGGGAGAGGTCAATGGGGGGAAAAG
>NW_005241692.1:0-247 GCF_000412655.1 Myotis brandtii
GATAAATAAAATTTAAATCAATGGTCCCACCATTGTCCCCTGAGTCCTGTCTCCTTCCTCCTGACCAGCAGAAATCCTTCCATTCTCTATGCACATGCAACCACATATGTGCAAATTTTCTTTCCCAAGTCCCTGCGACCTTGCTGAATCCATGTAAGTTCTGGTAGCTTCTGTAAATTCCCTAGGGTAGTCTATGTATTGAATTGTGTGTCTGTAAATAGAGACAGTTTGCTTCTTCCTTTCCAGT
>NW_005241693.1:0-247 GCF_000412655.1 Myotis brandtii
CGGTAGACTGATCGTTGTAGTGAGCCATCCGGTCTGCGTTGCAGTTTGATATCTAGGAAAGCTATAGCTGCGTCGTGCTCATTCTCTAGTGTAAATCGCAAGTTTGGGTGTGCATTGTTGAGCGAATCGAGCACTTTATGAGTTTCAGTTTGATTGCGCGTGACGACAAAAATGTCATCAACGTATCGGCGGTAAAGAATAGTGTCTTTTATTTCCGGTGTTTCCATTTCAACTTTTCCGACGAATA
>NW_005241694.1:0-247 GCF_000412655.1 Myotis brandtii
TATACTCTTGACATCACCCCAAAACTAACAAAGGTTCTTGATTCAGAAATATTGTAATCCTACTAGAACTATATAAGTGTCTTCTCAGTGTCTTTCTGAGTTGTCTCAATAGCTGGGTAAAGGTCACCCTCAAGTCATAGGCCTTTAAAAGCTGTTCCAAATCCTTGATCCATTGGTTGGGTTGAAGGGGTGGTGTTTGTAGTGAGAAATATCACTTTGATATAGAGATGAAGATCATAATTTAAAG
>NW_005241695.1:0-247 GCF_000412655.1 Myotis brandtii
TATTTCCTTTCCAAGACAGACTCATAAGTGGTTTTGCTGGTTCTGTGTGATTTTCTGGGATGAGGCCCCCTGCCCGGCCTGCTCGGGGGTTCTGTGGCCCCGAGGGGGCGATGGGTAAAGGCCGCTCTCTGCCCCTGAGCCTGGTCTTCTGAGACGCCCGGGTTCACTCCAAGTCACCACAGGGGAAGGGGCAACTTTCCCACCGGCGTGTAATTGCAGATTGCGGGGAACAGACGTGAAAACGATC
>NW_005241696.1:0-247 GCF_000412655.1 Myotis brandtii
GAGAAACATCAATTGGCTGCCTCTGCACGCACCCTGTTGGGGATAGAGCCTGCAACCAGGCATGTGCCCTGACTAGGAATGGAACCGGTGACCTCCTAGTTCATAGGTCAACCACTGAGCCACACTAATCAGGCCACATCAAACTTTTACATCCTTCTAGTCGAAAGTCCATAATGTTTCCTTTCTCAAATTTTTGTCATCGTCTTTTTGTTTTTGGATAAGCCTCATCTGGGAGTCACCGAAGACC
>NW_005241697.1:0-247 GCF_000412655.1 Myotis brandtii
TGAGCACCCCAACTGCTGCTCTGGGAATCCCTGACAGGGTCTCTGGCCCTCTCCAGGGTATGAGGAGAGGCGGGAGGCGAGCATCACTAACAGGCGCTCAGCACTGGGCCGAGCACCTCCCATCCTGGTTCTCCAGTTGGTTTTGTCAAGTGTTTCAGGCTTTGCTCCCCCACCCCATATCCCAACCTCCGTATATTCTGGTTTCTTTGATTGTACTGTTAGCTTAAGCACCTTTATGTGTTTACAC
>NW_005241698.1:0-247 GCF_000412655.1 Myotis brandtii
GAGAACCGCTGCTCTATGGGAAAGATGGAGTGGGGGGGCGGTGCAGAGATGAAGAACAAAGCAGCTGAGGGACTGAGGCTGCAGAAATAGAGCCAGAGAACCACAGTTAGCGACTGTCCCCACCCACCCAGCACTGCAGCAGGCTCTGGGGGCATTTGCCAGAGAAGACGTTTTACATTGGGGCTTCTAGGGGCAGCCAACCTCCAGTCTCACATGACATTTTGTTTGCTTGGAGACACTGCGGTGG
>NW_005241699.1:0-247 GCF_000412655.1 Myotis brandtii
TGTGCCTGGCAGACAAGTTCCTGTACGAAGCACAGATAAGACGGAATCCTCCACGGAGACACGGCGGATAAAAGGAGCGCTAGGAGGGAGGCGGCGGCCCTCAGGGACCTGAGCACATAACCTACAACTTCAACTTCGTGACATGTGTGGGGTGGGATGTCCCCTAACAATAACGGAACCCAAATTTGCGTCTCAACTATCTTATTAAGACTTTAAATATTTTATTAAACATGAAAATTAAGTGGTG
>NW_005241700.1:0-247 GCF_000412655.1 Myotis brandtii
TTTTTAAAATGGTTTTGCTTGAACAAGTACATTTATTTTAATTAGATTGAGATGTTACCTTGATTCACCTCTGCCAATTAGTCTAGAGCCAATCAGCTCCAAGAAGAATAAACCAAGAAAATAAAAGTTGAACAATATCTGTGTAAAAAGCAAGGGAATATTTTCTGTGGGGGGAAAATCATCTGTTCACAAGTTCATGAGTAGTTTTAAGATGTAAAACTTTTCCACTGAGGAGGAAAATCATTTT
>NW_005241701.1:0-247 GCF_000412655.1 Myotis brandtii
ATCAAGGTGCTGGCAGATTTGGTGTCTGGTGAGAGCTTGCTTCCTGATTCAGAGCGCATCTTCTTGTTGTGTCCTTACATGGTGGAAGCAGAAGGGAGCTCTCTGGAGTTTCCTTCATGAGGGCACTAGTCCCATTCATGAGGGTTATGCCCTTCCCTATGACCTAACCAGCTTCCAAAGTCTCCACCTCAACAAACTATCATTTTTGGGACTAGGTTTCAGCATATAAAATACTTTTTTGGGGGGG
>NW_005241702.1:0-247 GCF_000412655.1 Myotis brandtii
AAAAAAAACACCTTATAGACACAGACAATAGTATAGTGATTATCAGAAGTAATAGTAATGGGGGGTGATAGAAGAGGGTAAAGTGGGGATAAATAGTGATAGAAAGAAGAGTTGATTTTGGGTGGTAAACACAATACAATATACAGATGTTGTATTATAGAATCGTACCCTTGAAACCTATATAATTTATTAATCATTATAACTCCAATAAATTCAATAAAAATGTTTTTAAAAAAGACTAAACCCT
>NW_005241703.1:0-247 GCF_000412655.1 Myotis brandtii
GATTGAGCCTGCAACCAAAATATGTGCCTTTGACTGGAATCGAACCCAGAACCCTTCCATCCCAGGGCTGATGCTGTATCTATTAAGCAAAACTGGCTAGGGCTAGCAGGCTGATTTTTAAGTTGATAATTTTGTATGGCTAGCAGATGTTATAAATATCCAAATGGTTCCTGTTGTAGGGTATCTGTCTTCCAGATTATACCTTTCCCCACTCCCCACTGTCCTACACACACACACACACACACAC
>NW_005241704.1:0-247 GCF_000412655.1 Myotis brandtii
TGAGTAGCAGTGTAATTTTCTGTATCTCCCGCTAGATAAGGAGTTTTCTAATGCCATATATAATGAGCATTTATTCAGTGATTAGTAATTGTCAGGTTGTAAGCTAAAACTATGCATGGATTACCTCATTAAGTCCTCATAAACTCCCATGAAGTAGATACTGTTACCATGAGAATTTCACAGACGAGGAAACCAAGAGTCACAGAAGTTAAGTAACTTGCTGAATAGCCCTTAAATAAACAGTAAT
>NW_005241705.1:0-247 GCF_000412655.1 Myotis brandtii
TGTAACAAATCAATAAAATGAATTTTTTTAAAAAAAAGAATGGAGTAATACATTTTAGATACTCCTATCCTTGAAGAGATGGGGTCTAAGAACCCATCCGGCAAGGCCCATCGCCTGTATCTTAGACTGAGTCCTGAAAAATATCCACCTCTCAGTTTGCAGGAGTTCTGGCTGCCTGACATATATCACAAGGGTAACAAAATTCTGCTTTTGGAAATTTGCCTCAAGGGAAGCATTCATCCCAAGT
>NW_005241706.1:0-247 GCF_000412655.1 Myotis brandtii
GGAAAGTAAGGCTTCCCGAAAGGAAAGCTATTCATTCATATGGTTATCCTGTGGTCAAAGATAGCAGCTAGTGTCCCAGAATCAAATTCAGTTCAAACTTGTGTTTTCTTTGGCTTTCATAAGCCAACATTTTAAAACAATCTGGACATTTCTTATTCAAATCTGGATTTTGGGTTTCTGTTGAAAAATCAGAACTGTTTTATAGGACTTCTCTCGTGTGCTTGTCTGGCACTGATTGCTTGGAGCT
>NW_005241707.1:0-247 GCF_000412655.1 Myotis brandtii
CCCAGAGCTCCTCGTTAAATGTGGAAGATTGCACACACATTCACCCTTCTCCTTTCCAACCTCCAACATGAGAATGAAAGAAAACACTTGGTAAAAAGGTATTGAACCGCAAGGACAAAGTGATGGAATAGTGGGGAGGCTCGGACACGTTTCTGGAAGTCAGGAGTCAGATGGACCGCTGGCACCCGCCTCAGCAGAGCATTCAGGGAAGGCCTCTCGGCGGAGGTGAGGTTGGAGCAGCCCTGAG
>NW_005241708.1:0-247 GCF_000412655.1 Myotis brandtii
ATCTCTCCCTTCCTTGTCTGTATGACAGAACAATCATAAGACAATATTTCAGATATACCAAACTTTGTAAGTATACCATAAATCTTAATGAAGAACCAGCTTTTATTTTTTTGATCCCCTCTTTCTTATTTATTTTTCTTCTTACCCTTTTAATTTCCTTTCATTTTTTTAGCTTTTTGAGCTGATGCTTAAATAATTTGAATTATTTTATAATTAAGCTATAAATGAACATCTATGTTCATGAGCG
>NW_005241709.1:0-247 GCF_000412655.1 Myotis brandtii
ATATATTCATTAGTTAATTAAAGAACTCAGAGGAGACAGAGATGATGCAGGGAGCAGGGAACTGTTTCTACAGGGCAATCATGAATATTCATAGGAATCCAAGAAGAAATCTTGCAGCCGTGAAACAAGAAACGAATTCTATTTTCTAACTGGGAATATTTGCTGAATAAGAAATCTATTTAGAAGTGAAAAATACCAGAGCAAATCTCACTTATATATGGATTCTAAACATGTCAACCTCACGGAA
>NW_005241710.1:0-247 GCF_000412655.1 Myotis brandtii
AATTTTTAGATGTGTACTAATTAGGTAGTATATTATCCACATTTTACTGTTAAAAATTATGCTCAGCAGGTAGGCCAAGGTGTAGTCTTGAGTACTTGGGTTGGGCAAGCCAGGATTCCAACTTACATCCATGTGGCTCTAAACTTAGGATCTTTACACATAAGCAGAGGCTGCTGATTTATTGAACAATGATTGTTAGCACATTGCTCAAGCAGAATCTGCTGGTGTTTTAGCCATTTTGATGTGT
>NW_005241711.1:0-247 GCF_000412655.1 Myotis brandtii
CATCCCTGTAGATTCAGAAAGCTGTAATGCTGAAGAAAAAGTGGTTTCCAGAGGGACCCTGAGAGACAAGAACAGGATCTCCTCAGCTGGCTGCCAGGGGAAATACATGTCTGCTTTCGAGGCAGAAAAATGAGGATGACGTTCAGGCCTACAGAGAAAGAGTCTTTCTTCCTCTCTGACTAAGACCTGAGTCACATGATTTGTCAAAAGCTCACTTCAGGAACAGAAATGAGATTGGAAACAATTA
>NW_005241712.1:0-247 GCF_000412655.1 Myotis brandtii
GTGATGTTTAAGAAACAAAGATACTTGGAACTGAGTGGCTCAACTAAACAGAAGGATAGCTCTGGGTGTTCCTAAAGCAGCAAAAGGCTTCTCATAGTCATTAGAGCTACTTGGTAAAGTGCCCAAGAATAATATAATTAAATTTAGTTATCAAACATGAACTTGTATGTGTTCACTCTCTAAGTTTTATATGCACACATACACAAAGAAAAAAGGAGTATTTTTAAAGGTATTAATAATTAAACTT
>NW_005241713.1:0-247 GCF_000412655.1 Myotis brandtii
ATCCCCACAGCTACTGCCTCTCATTTCAGGCCATCATCATCTCTCACCTGGACTATGGTAACAATCTGTAAACGGACTAAAAATCTCCACTGTTCACCCCCATCTCTTATTCTACACATCCTCTCACACTCCTCAGTTACCATGTGACGTAGTCAAAATTCAAGTATCATTGCATTACTTTCCCCAGTGGCTCTCCCCTGCCTACAGGGAGGAGGTGAAGCCCAGCTGGCATGGCTCAGTGATTGAG
>NW_005241714.1:0-247 GCF_000412655.1 Myotis brandtii
ACCCTAATGGATATGAGAAATATTTCAGTCACTAATTCAGTTTCTTGATCAGTTGTACAATATATTTACTGAGTATTTATCATAAAATATCAGTACTCAACTAGATGAAGTAAGGTATACAAGAAAGGGAGTACAGTGCAAACTCATGGTAGACATGACAGTAAGCAGAAGGAGTGGAGGGAGGAGAAAGAGTAGAGGAGAGAGACAAGAAAGTGGGATTAATTCTCAGGTACTGCTGGTGAGAGAG
>NW_005241715.1:0-247 GCF_000412655.1 Myotis brandtii
GGGGCAGGGGTTGGGAGGGACCCGCTGGGATCTGGAGGCAGATGACTGTGTTCCAGTCTCTGCCCCGGGGCTTCTTCGCTTTCTAGAGCTGGGCAGGCCCCTCCGCCTTTTCAACCTCAGTTTCTCCATCGATGCAGTGGGTTTATAATCTCCTTCCAAAGAGGCTGTTGGGAAAATGAAATGAGAACAGACGTCGAGAAAGGCCGCCTAGTCAGGGAAGCGCTGTGCAGTAGTGTTTATTGTTACA
>NW_005241716.1:0-247 GCF_000412655.1 Myotis brandtii
TGCCTCCAGGGCTTTCCCGGTGACCTTGATTTTGAGCGTTAGCTCTGTGACCTGCAAAAGGCTGACCCCCTTTTTTCTCTCTTTCCACTTCCCACTCTCTCCCTTCCCATTCCCCTGAGCCAGTTAGCTCACGGGGGCTGACGTCTGCAAGGGGAGGCCCCAGTCTGCAGGGGGAGGCCCCAGTCTGCAGGGGGAGGTCCCGGTCGGTGGTGGGAGACTTCAGTCTGCGGTGGGAGGCCCCAGGCTG
>NW_005241717.1:0-247 GCF_000412655.1 Myotis brandtii
CAACCCAGGCATGTGCCCTTGACCAGAGTCGAACCCGAGGGCAGGTTGTGCCGACCTCCTGAGCATCAGCCTTGTTCTCTGACACACGTTGGCGCGCACACTAGTTTGGACCTGGTGTTCATTGGATCTTTAATAAAGATTTCTGGACTGACTGACTGAAGAAATATCGGGACAGCCTTGTGGCCAAATGAATATGGGGCAATTGGGCCGAAACCTCCCTGTAGTCTAGTCCCAGCCCTTGACTTTC
>NW_005241718.1:0-247 GCF_000412655.1 Myotis brandtii
TTTAAAGCTGTGGAGAGTCTTAAGAATTGGAAGTGGAGCTAACCTTTCTCTACCTCCCTGAGGACCATGTTCCTGATATGCACCTTGGCCATCTGATCTGGGCACTAATTAACTGAACCAAGGGTTTCCTTTGGAATGTCCCTTGGGATAGTTTGCACTGTCCCCGTGGCAGCGTGGTATGATTACAGGAATCAGCAGTTGTTGTTAACTGTATACCAAATTTTTGGTTTATCTCAGCCTCAACTCT
>NW_005241719.1:0-247 GCF_000412655.1 Myotis brandtii
GATGTTTCTATCTCCCTCTCCCTTTCTGAAATCAATACAAATTTATTAAAAAATGTATAGGGGATCATGATCAGGATGATAATGATAATAGTAGCCCAGAAGGGACAGTGTGGGCCTAAGGACTGGCTTTCCAGCTGGGGCCCCTGTTTGTGGGAGGTGGGTATCACAGCGAAGCATAGGGACAAAAGTGGTCGTGTAGAGTGTTGGCGAGATAATGGTTTCCCAGTGGCCAAGGCCTTTAAAAGAT
>NW_005241720.1:0-247 GCF_000412655.1 Myotis brandtii
CAGCAGCTGGGTTCTGCAGTGGCGGTTGTGTTGTCCTCACCTCTCCATGTGGAAGTCTGGGTGTGATCACCAGGTCGTTTCTTTCCCTGCCCCCTCCCCCCCTTCTCCCTCTCCCCCTCCCATGGAGAGGACAGGCATTAGCAGGCTGGGTCTGGCTCCTGTGCACACACAGTGGGCGTTGGCACCGGCTTTGTGTCCTTACTAAGAGCGGATACCCTCAGCAGAGCTGGCAGGGCATAGCTTAGGC
>NW_005241721.1:0-247 GCF_000412655.1 Myotis brandtii
ATAAATATCACATAATAAAATACTTAAAAATGAATTAAAATGAGAGAGACAGAAACAGAAGCTAATGCATTATCTCAGGTGAAAAAGAATAAGAGATTTACCCGGCCTGCGTGGCTCAGTGGTTGAGCGTGGACCAATGAACCCAAGAGATCACGGTTTGATTCCTGGTCATAGCACATGCTTGGGTTTCAGGCTTGATCCCCAGTAGAAGGTGTGAGGAAGCAGCCAATCAATGATTCTCTCTCAT
>NW_005241722.1:0-247 GCF_000412655.1 Myotis brandtii
GCAGAGCAGAGTTGGGCAGAGAGAAGTCAGAGGCAAAGCTGACTAGCCCAAAATGGGTGGGAACAGGGACGGGTCAGAGAGGACACCAGAACAACTGCAGTAAGCATCTGAGTTCAGAGAATCCCAGAAAGTCCATTTTCTATGTATGATGGGTCAGTCATGGTTTTGAATAACACAATTTCAAAGGTTGCAAAGCTCCTTGTATAGCTGTGCTACAATAGATCCTTGCAGCAAGATTGCCAAGCTG
>NW_005241723.1:0-247 GCF_000412655.1 Myotis brandtii
GGCTCCGTAAGGATGGGATATGAGATTGGCTGGTAATATCCCCAATACTAGCACCCATTATTCTTTTCCGTTCAATTTCAACACCTCTTGTTGTTGGTGGCCAGGCACTGTGTAGGCGGTGGGAAAGATAGCTTTTATAACCTCTCCTCACAGTTTTGAGAAACAAGTTTTCATCCTTGTAAGGTTTTAACAAGTTCCTGTAAAGACTTTCCTCTGCCACTATCCATTGGCAGGGAGTCTTTTCTAC
>NW_005241724.1:0-247 GCF_000412655.1 Myotis brandtii
AATCCTTATTTTACTCAATAATGGCACCAAAGTCATTTATAAAAAAAATATTACAGTATATTGTTATATGTCCATTATATTTTTAGTTATTGTTATTAATTATTACTATGCCTAATATATAAATTAAACTTTTTTATACTTTTGTATATATAAGAAAAATATAGTGCATATAGGGTTTAGTATGATCCCCGGTTTTAGGCATCCACTGGGGGTCTTGGAACCTATTCCCCACGGATAAGGGGAAGGA
>NW_005241725.1:0-247 GCF_000412655.1 Myotis brandtii
GGATCCCCACAGCCTCTGCTTGGAATGTAGGAAGCAGGGGGGAGGGGAAAAGGCCTTGAGAGAGAGAGAGAGAAGGAGAGAGAGAGAGAGAGTGCTGTGCTAACCTACAGGAAGGACGCCAGGTGGAGAGGCCGAGTGTCTGGGGCTCAGCCCCTGCAGCTCCTACCTGATGGAACGTCCCGCAGTGACCGCCCCATGCCGCCCAGGCCCGCTCTCCAAAAGTCTGCAGTTTGGAGTCCTGGGAGAA
>NW_005241726.1:0-247 GCF_000412655.1 Myotis brandtii
TGTGTGTGTGTGTGTGTGTGTGTGTGTGTGCACTTTCTACACGCCCGGCACTTTAGCGATCAGATCTCTCCCAGTGTTCCCAGGAGCCACGGGCGAGAAGTGTGAGGGAGCCTCGTTTCTCCGAAGGGGTGGGTGGGAGGCTTCAATTCGCCAAATGAGTGAGCAGGTTTCAAACAAGGTTGGGCTGATCCCAAACCAAGGCCCCCGCTGACTCTTCTACTCGGTGGGTGGGAGGCCCTGGGCCACC
>NW_005241727.1:0-247 GCF_000412655.1 Myotis brandtii
AGAAGTGAGCGGTTTGCAGACCAGTTGGCCAGTTCGTTGAGTCTAAGTTGTAATTGTGATGTATTTTCTGACTGAGAACATGGGCAGCCAAAAACTACATCATCGGCGTACTTACATTGAAAAACGGCTTCGGGCATCGGAAGGTTACTCACGTAGAATGAGAAGAAAAATGGTGAAAGTATTGCACCTTGAAGTACACCAGAATTAACGGGAATGATATTTGACGTCTTACCGTTAAAAGCAGTAA
>NW_005241728.1:0-247 GCF_000412655.1 Myotis brandtii
GGACAGGTTGAAAGTTGAAAAATAATAAAGGGGGAAGTCACCAACTCAGTGAGCTCTGTTAGAGAAAAATGAAGCCAGCCACATATTCGTGTATCTAAGTTTCACTGTATATCTATTTAAAGCCACCACTAAAATACTTAGATCTGAAAAACTAGTGTGGTTTTGCTTCGCTCTTAATTTAGAAGTTTTCAAATATGGAGTATCAAAATTGATTCACTCATTCAAAAGAATTTATGGAGAGAGCACC
>NW_005241729.1:0-247 GCF_000412655.1 Myotis brandtii
GATGTCATATGTACAATCTTTGTTGGGAATCCCTTGCTTTGATTTTGTTAAGGGAAACACAAAAAGTATAGGTCTATCATATTAAAGCAATGTTGGAAGCCTAATTCTACTAATCATCTATCATAAAAACAAATTGGTGGCAGGCCTTAGCCTTTATATAGAATGTCAAGCACATAACAAAAAATTTAAAACCTCCATTTCATGGCTGTGGATAGTTAGAAAAAAAGAGGATGCATTAACAGATGAA
>NW_005241730.1:0-247 GCF_000412655.1 Myotis brandtii
CTAATTACTAACAACTTTCCAATGTGTTTGTAACAGCTGCAGAAGTTACAACACATTGTTTCAGAGTTGGTTGTTCTTTCTGACTACTGGGAATAATACATTTTCACTCATTAGTGCCTTCCTAGTGGTTTCTGAGGTGGTTAGAACTTTTCTCACTTCGTGGTTAAAGGGAATTAGAACTAAAAGTTTTATTACATTTCAGAACTTGACCTCATCAGAAAAAAAAATAACATAATTTTAAGGGCCA
>NW_005241731.1:0-247 GCF_000412655.1 Myotis brandtii
CCTATTTATCATTTATAATTTGCTCTCTGGAGAATAAAATGCTAGAGGGTTACATAACAAAACTATAAAAGTATCAAAATATTTATTTTATAATTGTGACTGATCACTTCAATACAAAAAAAAGTTTAAAACTCTTTACTCTTTTAAACTCTTTTGGAGGAATCAGGTAACTTTTCTTTTATGGTTCTATCTACTTCCTCAAGTAATCTGACTTGCCAAACTAGAAATCAGTTCAGAAATTTTTTTT
>NW_005241732.1:0-247 GCF_000412655.1 Myotis brandtii
ACCAGGGGGCTGACGCCTCGCTGGCAGACAAGGAAACTTGAGGGACGGTGAGAATATTCTATCCCTTGGTCCGGGTATTGGTTTCCCAAGTGTGTACCATGTTAAAATGCTTCGAGCTGTACGCTTCAGTGTGTCCATTTCCCTGTATGTGAATTTATGCCTCATACCTGTTATCATAGAAGAAAATTAAAAAAGCAAAAAGGTAAAAAAAAATAAATAAACAAATACCTCACCTATAGGATCAGGT
>NW_005241733.1:0-247 GCF_000412655.1 Myotis brandtii
AGGTTTATGGACGTCGTTGACCTTTTCAAAGAACCAGTGTTGTTTTCACTGATTTTTTTCTGTTGTTCTTTCAAATTTCACTTGTTTCTGCTCTTTTTATATCTCCCTTCCCGCTGCCAGCTCTGGGGTTAATTGGCTCTTATTTTCAGGTTTTGGTTTGGATCCAAACAGAAGCCTCACAGCCGTTTAGGCAGGAGGTTTGTGTACAGAGCGCTCCGGGGGTGGGAGCGGGTCGCGGGCGGGAGAG
>NW_005241734.1:0-247 GCF_000412655.1 Myotis brandtii
GTGAATCCAGGGACTTAAGAGGCTCCAAAATCAGAGAACAAATGCAACAATGTTTAGGAAAAAAATAGAAAAATCTGGTAAAGGAGAAGGAAAATGCCCTGAATCAAAAGTTTCTTTATTATCCTGCCATCTTCATCAGCATCAATAGATGGATTTAACTTTCTCTTACCCCTGCACATTCCAAACTTTCCAGGACTCTCTGGTGTTTCGAACATATGTCTCCCTACTATCCAGTATCCTTCCATCT
>NW_005241735.1:0-247 GCF_000412655.1 Myotis brandtii
GCCATCTGTCACGTTCCACATTCTAGTCCAATCTTCTCCAGTGAAATTCACCCCCTGGACAGTAATTTCCTTATTCCTTGTCTAAGTCCCTTTTAAGTTTCTTTAAGATAAAAAATTGTTATTTTTAAAATTGACTGTTTAAGGAGAGTTTATAAGACTAGCAAATAAGAAAGATCTTTATGGATACATCACTCTTTATGCACAAACAGGGTGGAGGAGGGCAGGATGGACCTGCCCATGTTGTGTT
>NW_005241736.1:0-247 GCF_000412655.1 Myotis brandtii
GGCACAGAGTCTAACACAGCGTCTCTCTGGGGAGACAAAAGGCCTGTTTTCTGTAGCTTCATCTTCGGAGGGCAGCAGGGAGCGAAGGGCCGCTGTGTCCTTTCTCCCACCTTCGGGATGTTTTTCCGGACAAGCCTCCCTGGTCTGGGTGCCCAGGCCCCCGAGCAGTGGGGACGGTGCTTTGGGTGCTGGGGAGACATCACATGCAGAGGCCCCTGGCCTCCAAGTCCAGGGAGTGGTGGTGGGG
>NW_005241737.1:0-247 GCF_000412655.1 Myotis brandtii
GCAATGCAAGAGAAAGAGTAACCAACATACACCCATGCAAAAACTACTAGATTACTTACAAAACACACACACAAAAACAAAAACAAATATCAGATTATATTCAGGATTCAGTTCTGAAAGACTGAATATCAGGAAAATGTTGGTTAATACTTAGAGATTGAAATTTTAATTGTATTAGTTGTTTGTCTCCTAATAATTCTGATTCTAGAAACAACTTTGGGTACACAGAATGATCTCAACTTCGTAG
>NW_005241738.1:0-247 GCF_000412655.1 Myotis brandtii
ATCTCCAAACACCGCTTTACGACTTATTTTTGTATTCCTATTTACCATTGACCAGCATCAATTCATTCTTTCCTTTCAAAGATTTTCACGTCAGATCTATTTCTCTTATTTTCTGCTAAAGTCAATTTTACTTTTTGAAATGGTGCCATGAAAACACCCAGCAATCCACAATTCCATAAAAGACATGAGAACAGTCACAAATAGGCCCTGCCAGCCTTTTTTGAACCCACATAATTCACCAAAGGGT
>NW_005241739.1:0-247 GCF_000412655.1 Myotis brandtii
TCCAGGAAGTTTTTAATTTCTTGCTTGATCTCATTGGAAATCCAGTCATTGTTTATTACCATGCTATTATCCTCCCTGTATTTGAAAGTTTTTGAATTTTTTGATTGCAGTTTATTTTTAACTTCATGCCATTGTGATCTGAGAAAATGCTTGATATTATATTAATCTTCTTGAATTTGTATAGAATTGTTCTGTGTCCTAACATGTGGTCTATCATTAAAAATGTTCCATGTGCACTTGAGAAGAA
>NW_005241740.1:0-247 GCF_000412655.1 Myotis brandtii
TTAGTATAAAACTTCGAAGATTTAGAACTAGTTATCCCATTAGGACTATGGAAGCAACTATTTGATTTTCAAAAAAGAAAGCCAGATTTTTATTTTTTAAGTTAAAACTAAAGACAATAGTATAGAGAAATTTTAAGATAAATACTTAGAAAATTATGAAATGTCAGAGTGTGAGAAATCTGTCATTCATGAAAAATTACCCCTTTCATGTTGTAAATGAGCACCTACAAATTGTAGCACTGAAATG
>NW_005241741.1:0-247 GCF_000412655.1 Myotis brandtii
TCTTTCCTTGCCTCTTCCCAACTTCTGTTGGTGGCCAGCAATCCTTGGCATTCCTTGGCTCGTGGCTGCATCAGGCCAATCTCTGCCTCTGTCATCACATGGCTGTCTTCACATTGTCTTCCCTCTGTGCACGTCTGTGTCTGTGTCTGAGTTTCCCCTTTTTATAAGGGCACCAGCCATAATGGTCTAGGACCCACCCAAATGACCTCATCTTAATCTGATCATTTGCAAAGTAAAGTCACATTCA
>NW_005241742.1:0-247 GCF_000412655.1 Myotis brandtii
TCTCCCTAAGATTAAAGCAACACAAAATATTCTCCTATTTCTCAAGCATTCCTCCCACTCACAGCCAAACTTCTTGACTTACCCTCATTCTCACACAGTGGGGCTGCTATCTCCATGGGCCCTTCTTCTATCCAATCCTCGGCCCACTCTGGTCTGGCTGACACCCATCAAGGCACCCAAACTGCCCTCACCAAGGTCCCAATGACTCCTGGGTCACTAATGCCATGGTCAATTCTCAGTCTCATCT
>NW_005241743.1:0-247 GCF_000412655.1 Myotis brandtii
CTTCCTGGTTTACGGGCATGGGTGACAGTCTGTGCCATCCTCATAGTAATGAGATTGGAATTCCATGATGATTCTCTACATGGAACAAGGGCCTGCCTCAAGCCTTAAAATTCTAGATGCTGTTTACTACCTACAAAGCCTTTCTAAATCTTTTAAATGTAGCCCTCACATAGGCAAAAGCAAAGACAAATCAAAAGGCACACATTTGCATTTAGTATTTCAGCTCCTTTGCTTTTCTGTTAGTCTT
>NW_005241744.1:0-247 GCF_000412655.1 Myotis brandtii
AATTAGCATATTACCCTTTTATTAGTATAGATTTGCCAGGTTTGCCAATGATTGGTATATAACATGCTCAACTCATGTACTGAGTAAGTAAGATTCTGAGATGAGGTCCTGGTACCACCACTTGTAGCAAAATAATATATCTCATGCTTGTACTGCATTAACCATTAGGAAGGAGACATTTGTATCACATTTTAAACAAGGAGCCTGGCTGGTGTGGCTCAGTTGGTTGAGGGTGGTCCCAGGCACC
>NW_005241745.1:0-247 GCF_000412655.1 Myotis brandtii
AAATTTATATTTCTTGTCTAGTGTATCCATTTGTGCAGAGCCCCTTCTCCAGACCTTGAACCCTAGCCCCAAATGGATGCGGTGTTCACAGATGAGGTACCTAATCAGATGTCAAGGGTGGGAAGTTCTCATTAACCTGACTTAGGAGGATTCTTGCTGAAATTTGGACAATGCAGAGATGAACACGGAAGTCCAAAAGTCAGAACCTAGTTAGAAAAAAGTTGAGGGGATCCTGAGTTGAGTTCAT
>NW_005241746.1:0-247 GCF_000412655.1 Myotis brandtii
AGCTAGAAGAATTCCGGAAAAGTTGGACCCACTCACCCTCTCTCTTTAGAAATGAGAAAACTGAGGCTCAGAGAGGTTAAGTTGTTTGTCCAAGGTGGCACAGCAAGGGAGCAATACGAGAGGGAGGACTAGGCCCTCTCACATGCACACAGTGCTCTGCCACCCGCACCGCACACAGACGCTCACCAGGTCACCTATTAAAAGAAGAGAAAGCCTGGCCGGCGTGGCTCAGTGGTTGAGCATCAAC
>NW_005241747.1:0-247 GCF_000412655.1 Myotis brandtii
GAGGTGAGACCTTCAGAGCGAAAACTGGGAGGATTCTGGGCAACTTGGGACAAATTGATCACCCCAGACTGTGGAGTATAAGATGAATTGGAAAGAGCCCAGTCTGAGCAGGGAGGCCTGTTAGGAGTCTCTTGTACGGCCACGTGGGGAGTGTGGATGCAGCAGTTCATAACTATAGGAAGGTGCTGGGTGATAGAGGAGAAGAAAGGATGGGGTTGGGGACAGATTCGATGAGGGGCAGGGAAGG
>NW_005241748.1:0-247 GCF_000412655.1 Myotis brandtii
GGCCCCAGGCCTCCCGACACCGTTGTTAAGCTTTCTTCCAGGGTCATGTTACGGAAAACCCCTGCTGAAGTCTGCCAGCTGCAATCGCAAGGGCGCCCGTGAGGACACCTCTTCTGTAGGGTGTCTGTGTTCATGGGAACACGCCAGGTCACAATCCGGACCTCGGAGCCCTGCACACAGAAGCAAGGACCCTGTGGCGGGGATCCCTGGGGGCTGCCACTGCCCGTGACCCGAAGGTGCTGTGCAC
>NW_005241749.1:0-247 GCF_000412655.1 Myotis brandtii
TTATTTATTTTTGAAATAAATTTTATATCAATCCCTTTAGGCAATCACTTTGCAAAAGGGCATGGAGAGTAGTTGAATATTGATTTTTTAAACAATATTGCATGGTGGTTATAGATGAGGAATCAGGCAGGCCTGGGTTCAAGTAACAATACTTGGGTAAAGTAGTAATTTTCTAAAGTCTCAGTCATCTGTAAATCAGAGTTTATAATTCAGGTCTCCATACAGTAGGCACTGAATAACTGGTAGT
>NW_005241750.1:0-247 GCF_000412655.1 Myotis brandtii
GTTTGAAATATATCATTTGTAAAAACATGTTTTAATAGGAAGCCATGTCCAAAGTGTTTAGCTACATTAAATATGTCAACATTTGCATTTTTTCATTCTGCCGCGATCAGGGTAGTTTTGTCAGCTGCTGTAAACTTTATATAAGAAATAGCTTATGACCAGGTAAAAACGCCTTCTGCTTTTAAAGGATAAAACTGTATCTCAGAACCATTCTTTAATGGATGGACTGACACCTGACGGTTTGAGG
>NW_005241751.1:0-247 GCF_000412655.1 Myotis brandtii
AAAAAAAAGTCTAGATGCATCTCAGGGCTCCATCTAGTTCCCCAAACCTTCAGTTCAGGGACCTGAGACCCCAGCTGGGCTGGAGGGCAGCTGTCGAAAAGATTCAAAGTCCTGTATTTACCGCCTTATGTTTGCACAGTTCCTGGTGTGGATGTAAACATGTTTCACAGCCACTATCTCCAGGTCGAATCTCACTCCTAAAAGGACCAGAAGCAATTTACTGAAAACGTAGGCAAAATTCAAACAC
>NW_005241752.1:0-247 GCF_000412655.1 Myotis brandtii
TAGGGCTGCCAAATAAAATACAACGCAGCTAGTTAAATTTGAATTTTAGATAAACAAATTAATTTTAGTATAGATATATACCATGTAATATCTGGGACATACTTATACTAAAATATAATTTAATATATCACATTTAATATTTGAGTATTACTTATACTAAAAGAAATTAGCTGCATAATACTCCTATGTGTGACTAGACTACACATTAAAAAAATTTAAATATTTATTTTTTAATTTGTTGATTTTT
>NW_005241753.1:0-247 GCF_000412655.1 Myotis brandtii
CATCCTTATTATTCCCAGATCTTCTAAATCCCCAATCAAGACTCTTTTCTCTTTAAAATGTTATCCCCAGCATCGTCAGTGTAAATGTTACCTGGCACCTAAATGTCAAGCCAAAATTCAGTACTTAAAGAACTATCCTACTCCAGCCCACCAAATTCCTGGATGGCTGAGCACAAGCCCTGATAAAATGTATCCATTTTTGGGTAGAGATGTCTGTAAAACATGTTGTTCTTTACCACTTCTTAAC
>NW_005241754.1:0-247 GCF_000412655.1 Myotis brandtii
AAATTTCTTCAGTTATTTCTCATTAACACAAGAAAAGGTGGGTTTTACCATTCCGGTGAAGCTCCTTTCTTACAGAAGGCTCTGAGGGGCTTAGCTTTCTGTATTCTTCACTGTGTGCTCCAACAGGTCCTTCACCAACAGGTCTCTTAAAAGGTTAACACAGAAATCCTGGCATTTTTCTAGGCCTTTGAAAAAAATCGGCATGCCTGGTGAAAGTTTATTTGAACTCCCTGTCTTCATTACATAC
>NW_005241755.1:0-247 GCF_000412655.1 Myotis brandtii
ATGCTGGGAGGTCTCTGGAACACGGCATATGGGAAGGACCAGGCCTTGCCCAAGATGTTCTTCATTCATTGTCTTCAAACAAAAGGCACCTCCTCGGAAGATTAATGGAGTGGCCTGTGTGATGCTTTGCGGACATTCAAAGCACTGTAGGTGAGGCCGAGTGGCTGTCCATTTTTCATGGGAAGCCGATCTGGTGCCACCGTTAATCACACAGGAGTACTGGGGCTCTCCATCCTGTCCGCCCCCC
>NW_005241756.1:0-247 GCF_000412655.1 Myotis brandtii
AACTATTAGAAACATCTAATAAAAACCATGGCCTCTCCGGTGATGCAGAACCACAAAATGATGACACTGTCCGTGTAGGATTTGGGGACCAGCTGTCATGACAGTGTGTGTCCAAGGGTTCTGACTGGGCCTCTTTGGGCTGGGCTGCTAGGGAATTGGGAGAGGGGCGGAAGTCCCAGCAGAGAGTTGGACTCTGGGTGGGAGAGAGGGAAGGGCCTTGCTAGACCCAGGGCAACTGCCCCTACGG
>NW_005241757.1:0-247 GCF_000412655.1 Myotis brandtii
ATTAGAGAATTCCTCATGCCATTCTGTCCTTTCTGCCTCGGTCAGAGCTTTCTCTTTGCCAGCGAAAGCCTCGGAGCTGTGTGCGGGCCACCCACAAGCAGGCGGGGACAGGTCACAGATGTGGGGACGTGCCTTTCTCAACAGCCCCTCCTGACACCGCCGTGACATTCTGTGGGAATGCACATTTAAAATTCTCTCTGCGTTAATCCATACAAAATGGCAAGACCGCCCCAGCCGGTGTGGCTCA
>NW_005241758.1:0-247 GCF_000412655.1 Myotis brandtii
GGGTGAACTGGATTACATCACAGGCAGGTGTATCTGTCTGGTACTATAGTAACAGAACAGAACGAATCATCTCATCACTGGCTTTTTACACTTATACAGTAACCAAAACCAACCTATATTTACATCATCTTTTATATGTCGTAAAGCGATTTCCTGACTGCAATCTCAGTTTTCTCACAGACACCCAGAAAAGGGAGTTATTACTATCTCCATTGTACAAATGAGGAAATATAGGTGCAGAAGACGT
>NW_005241759.1:0-247 GCF_000412655.1 Myotis brandtii
TTGTTTCTCTACAACAAGCATAAGTAGGATGTTAAATATCCATGTACAATTTTGACACAGAATCTATGGCATCAGTCCTTGAATCGCAGCAAATCGTTCTCACACAAGGACAGGATCCAGAGGTGTGCATGGGGGTAGTAGATTCCCTATACTGCTTTTCACTTAACAATCACTGATGATAGCCAGGTATGCCTGAGTAGCAACCTAAGAAAGGGTGGGATCAAAATGGAGTCATTAAATTTAGTTT
>NW_005241760.1:0-247 GCF_000412655.1 Myotis brandtii
GGGAGGCAGGCTCCTGGCTGCCATGGAGACGCTGCCCGCCTCTCCTTGGAGCGTCTGCCTGTCCCGCTCCTCAGTCAGGGGAGCACAGGCCATGAGGCCCCGCACACGACCTCTGACCCCACTCCCCACGGTGCATCTCCTCCTGCTTCCATCCCTCATAGTGCTCCCCCTGGTCACCGTGAGGTCATCGCTTAGTATCCCCCCCTCACTGGCCCTGGTCCCGGTGGTGCTGTCACTGTCCCTTCCC
>NW_005241761.1:0-247 GCF_000412655.1 Myotis brandtii
CGATCGCTGGCCGGCCGCACACCTGCCACAGAGTCGCCGCCGGTGGCCTGGGCCTCACTTTTCCTTTGCTGGGGGATGGGGCCAGCCCTGCGAGGGACCATCTGCCTACCTGATCACCCTTAACCACTTGCTGCCTACCTTATCACTCCTAAATGCTTGCTGGGGGGCGGGGTCAGCCCTGTGAGGGGGCATCTGCCTACCTGATCACCGCTAACCACTGGCCTGCCTACCTGATCACCCCTAACCA
>NW_005241762.1:0-247 GCF_000412655.1 Myotis brandtii
ACTCTCACATCGATGTCTCTCTCTCCCCCCTCTCTCCCTCTCTCCCTCTCTTCCTTTCCCTCCTCTTTCTAAAATTAAAAAGAAAAAAATATTTGGTGGTAAAACTTTTATATTTTTGTTTTTGTTTCTTTGCCCTTGACTCAGAGGATTCTTGTGCCCTGAAGGAAAGGACATAGATGCCCAGAAACAGAAAGGAACAAAATGACAGGAGGGGAAAGATAGCTGATAGAGTAAGGACTTGGAGCCG
>NW_005241763.1:0-247 GCF_000412655.1 Myotis brandtii
TTACATTTCCCCTAATTTTGGGATAAGTATTGGCTTGTTCCTCACTATCTCCATAGCATTTGTGACATATCTATGTTAATATTTCCTCATCATGCTATTATAATCATTTGAGGATGTTTCTCTCTTGAACTGGAGATCTGAAAAGGCAAAGACCATATATAGTGCCTTCATCTCAGAATCTGATATGATGCATGAGATATAGTATTTAGCATATGTTCATAGTACATCTTTAAACAATGATGAAGCT
>NW_005241764.1:0-247 GCF_000412655.1 Myotis brandtii
CTCAGAGATGAGTAGATAGGATCTTTTAGTCAAAGCTGTAGATTTTCAATCAATGGAGGTAGTATTAGGTTACAATACTGTGTGCATGTTAAAGAGAACTGAGAAAGTAAATTGAGTAAATTGTGTGACATCAGATTTTGAAGAAAATTGAAAACCAGGCCAAGTAGCAGTTTGTATAGTCATTACTATGAAACAGTATCTCTTGCATCGTCAGAATACTCAGACTGTTTTATGTGATAAAAGAGTG
>NW_005241765.1:0-247 GCF_000412655.1 Myotis brandtii
GGCATTAGGAAGGTTGAGAACCACTGACATAGAGCCTGAGACAAGCACTGAGTCCACAGGGCCAGAGCAAGACCCTAAATCAAAGCCAGACCCAAGAGTCAGAGACTGAGATGGGGCCAACTAAGTAGAATCTGGGATCATTTCCATGGCACAGGTGAGCTATGTGACATAGGGTTGCAGATGGGGTATGCTACTGGATTAAAGACACAGAGGGGCAACTAGGAGCTGTTTTACACCTCTGTGTTCT
>NW_005241766.1:0-247 GCF_000412655.1 Myotis brandtii
GAGATACCACATGTCTCAGACTTAGTTCAGAGCAACTTCCTAGTGATAATGAGATAATGAGGTCAGTTCTCTCATTTATGACCATGGAAGGAATGAGAAACACTTCAACTGCTTTTCAGATGTATATATCTCTTTCAGACCTTATAAGTGACCATTTTGTGACTGAGTAAATGGAGAAAAAAGGTTTCCCTTCTCAAACTGAGGATCCATACTCTTACTCTATGAATTAGAACTTCAGAAAAAAAAA
>NW_005241767.1:0-247 GCF_000412655.1 Myotis brandtii
CTATTTCACTGCCTAAATTGTTAAATGCCTCACTAATGATTTTGTTTTTAAATGTCTGGAAACTGGTAGTCTCATTTTTTTTCTTTTATTTTTTTCCCTTTACTCCAACAGTTAAAAGTGTAGCTATGATAGTGAAGGTGTTATGGCAGCTCCAGGGAAATGAGGGACAAAGCAGTAGAGAACAATGGTTCCCCTTCCACTGATTTACTATTTTGAGTGTGGCAGGTAGGAGGAGGCAGGAGGACAG
>NW_005241768.1:0-247 GCF_000412655.1 Myotis brandtii
TTTTCTGTAAGGTAACAAGATCCGCAGGGAGGGCTGCGATCGCTTGGTAGTAACCCTATGGCCTTGCCATATCCCACAGGCCCTGCACTCCAGGAGCCGGCAGGTTCAAACAGCAAATTTAATAAACGCCAAGACGGTGCTAAGAAGCACCATTTGCAAAATGAAATTCTCCATTGTGTTACAAGTTAAGCTTCTAGATAACTGGCCAATGGCTCCTTCGTTACTGTGTCTGTGGGAAATATCCAGA
>NW_005241769.1:0-247 GCF_000412655.1 Myotis brandtii
GAATATAGAAGTGAGCAAGACAGGCATGGTCTTAGTAGGCCCTCAATAAGTATGTGTTGAATGAATCCATCCACTGGAGCTTTTAAAAAACATCCAGGCTGACCTTCTCATTGTTCAGCTGGAAAATCAGAACTCAGCACATAGGGGCCCCTGACTCCAGGTCTCCGACTTTCCCCATAGCACCCGGCTCATCCTTACTTATCTCTAAGGGCAGGCCAACATTGTGCTCCCCTCCAAAACAGTGGGA
>NW_005241770.1:0-247 GCF_000412655.1 Myotis brandtii
TGAAACAAGGGATTGTTTTATTTCTAGAAGCACATACCATTTAGTAAGCTTCTCTTGTGTGCCTGGCTCTTGATATACTTTAACATTAATTTGAAAGTTACGCTGCAAAGCCAAGAGGAGTTAAGTATCTCAGTCAAAGATAGTATGAGCCAGATAATAATTGCTGGAGCATTTGAACCCCTAGCAAAGCCTGTTTTTTAACTGTTTTACTCTCCTGCTTCATTTGCTAAAACATGAGTTATTGTGG
>NW_005241771.1:0-248 GCF_000412655.1 Myotis brandtii
GTGTGCTGGGCCTCTAGTATACTTATAATACAGTAACTTTCCATTTTCTCATACTGAGTCAACTCATCTATAAACCAAGCTCAGGTGTTTTCACTCTCCTTTAGTTGATGGTACAGTATCCACCCTGATTCCCTTAGGCATAAATATAAGCTAAGGGAGTATCACTGGTGTGACTGTGGTGAGTGACATGGAGGTCTGAACTATCCACCCCTGCAGTTTACTTGTGCTCTCTTATTGCTTGTGACATT
>NW_005241772.1:0-248 GCF_000412655.1 Myotis brandtii
TCCAGCAAGTACAATAGAGATTTTGCCCAGGGGAAGATACAGGACATGAAAACAAAGAGCTCTGAAGCTCTCCTCGAATGAATAGACTGACTTTATTTAACACAGATTATGGAGAAGTTTAAAACTAAGGTTGCTCTTGAAAACAATGGAGATTTCAGGAGTTAAGTAGTAAGTGGAGGCCAGTAGCTTCATGAGAGCATCAAGCTAAAACGTAGGCCAGCCAGTTTATCAGAGGAAACTGGGGAATG
>NW_005241773.1:0-248 GCF_000412655.1 Myotis brandtii
AAATTGAAGATGTTTCTCTATAGAAATATATAAATGTTCAACAAGCATATGTAATGATACTCAACATTTTTGTAGTTATCAAGGAACTCAAAAGCAAAGTTACATAACACTTATCATCCGCTAGGATTATTATAATAAAAATATTTTAAAATGACGTGTGTTGCTGAAGATGTGGAGAATTGTGGCTCTAGTATTTTGCTGATAGGAATGTAAAATGGTGCAACTGATGTCAAAAATGGTTTTGCAGA
>NW_005241774.1:0-248 GCF_000412655.1 Myotis brandtii
TTCAGAAACAAAAACAGAAACGCCCACATGCTGTAGATATTTACAATTAGACCATTCGATTAAGGCCCAACTATAATAGTGTATTTTTAAATCAAGCCAAGTAACGTTCCAACGCACAGGACGTGGAAACTACCGTGCATGCAAGTTACCGACCCCAAAGTCACATGCTGCTTTCTGTGACCCAGTTCTCAGCACCTACCCACTGCCCATTTTCCCCTCCCCTTGGCTCAGGGAGCTCACTGTCTAAT
>NW_005241775.1:0-248 GCF_000412655.1 Myotis brandtii
ATCTTTGAAATATTTCCACAAATCTAGAATTATTCCAGAATCAAAGTTTATTGAGAAGTTGGGAGGAGGAGAGCAGACAGTCACCGCATGCCTGCTGATGTGATGCCCTGAGAAGAACACAAAATCTCTCAGGTAGTATCCCAGCGGGGAACACACAACCTGACCCTGACTGTGAAGAAACATCAGGCAAACTCAACATGCAGAACATTTTATCACAATAAAAGATACTGAATTATTTAGAAGTGTCT
>NW_005241776.1:0-248 GCF_000412655.1 Myotis brandtii
CAATTTGTGGTTCATGGTGAACATACAATGAATATTTTCTAAATGAATGAGTTTCCTACTCAAGGATAATGCAGCAAAAGGAATCTTGACTTTTTGCACTCCTGGGTCTGAGGCTTGATTGCAGAATGCTTTTTTTATGAGATATAAAGTGATGAAGCACTTCTAGAACTTAGGAGTGCCCTGATGAGTATATAAAGCCTTCCTTAAAATAAGAGAATCCACCAGGTTTATTATTTCTATCCCTACCC
>NW_005241777.1:0-248 GCF_000412655.1 Myotis brandtii
GGGCATTTGGTTTCTACTCTGATGCATCACACACACCGAGCCTGGATGCCCTGCTCCACGGCCACTCTCCACACAGGCATTAAAGGAAAGGGCTTTTCCAGCGGGTTTGGGATCGTGACAATCGGGCTCAGGCCCACGGAACGAACCTGCCGAAGGGTCTGCCAGCGACAGCTCCTGCCAGCGCGGGAGGGACGGTGGGGGGCGAGGGCTGTATATGACTCCACCACACTCGTGGGTCTCGCCAGAGG
>NW_005241778.1:0-248 GCF_000412655.1 Myotis brandtii
CGACGGGGTTCTTCCCACCAAAGATGCACCACCTGGATCCGGTTGCAAGGACACACCAGGCAAAGCCGAGGTCAGGGTCACCTACAAAGCCACGGGTGGAACCCTCCCCAGTGGCCAGGTCAGGAAGGTGAAGGGCGCGACAGGCACCAACCATAATCACCGAGACACGGCAGCTAAATGCAGCACGAGACTCTGAACGGAATGCTTTTGCTACAGGGGACATTGCTGGGGGGAATGGGGAAACCTGA
>NW_005241779.1:0-248 GCF_000412655.1 Myotis brandtii
TCTTAATCATTTTAAGTGCACAGTTCAGTGGTATTAAGTATATCTATCACTGTCCATCTATAAATATATATGTATTTTATATATATTTTAAAAATCAGCAAATGACTCTCTCAATTGATGTCACATCTACAATCCACATAATAATCAACATATGTCACAGGCATCAGAAGGCGGACGGGGAAGTCTATGACGTCAGAGGGAAGCTGTTACGTGAGGAGAGAGTGGACTGGTTACGGAATTAGGGTTCC
>NW_005241780.1:0-248 GCF_000412655.1 Myotis brandtii
CTCCCACTTTCCCTACTTTCTTTTTTCTCCAAATCATTCATCACCTACCACCATTTGACACTTGCACTAATATTCTCTTTTGCCTACTTTCATATCTCATGCTCCCTTGTTATACCCAAGACCTAGAGGGACTTCTGGATTAGTCCTCTACTTTTCCTACCTTCTCTTTCCTATTTTTCTCTTTTTCTTTTTGATCCACTTTCTGGGAGATTTAAAGATGCATAATTTCATGGAGAATTATTTTTGCA
>NW_005241781.1:0-248 GCF_000412655.1 Myotis brandtii
CTGTATTTAAAGGGCCACAAGGTTGAGAACCACTGATAAGAGGAAGAGGGTTGGCGCCGGGCTCCTCAGCGGCTGCCTCTCACATGGAGACCTGGACGCTGGCCGGCGCCTGCCCCAGCCGCCATTTGATGCCAACCCCCCTCTCTCAACGAGCAGCCATCCCCCCTGGTCTCCCGATGCCAGGACCACCCTGGTCGAGGGCTCTGTGAGCCCTAGTTCCTCTTACAAGGATGACAGTCGCCCTTTAA
>NW_005241782.1:0-248 GCF_000412655.1 Myotis brandtii
AGAGGTACCAAATAGTACCTCAGACTACATAACCATTATGTTTTGAACATTTTTAACTGATCTTCATAAACACTTCTAATATTCAGGGACAGTTAATCATTAAATAACTGCTCTGACTCTTAGATTTGGAAGGAATTACTTTAATGCTTTCAATTTTTTCATAATCTTTTTCTTTTAAAAATTTTTTAAAGTTATACATATATATATTTTATTAATTCTCACCCAAGGATATTTTTCCATTGAGTTTT
>NW_005241783.1:0-248 GCF_000412655.1 Myotis brandtii
GCAGCATGGTTACTCCAGCACTTTGCCTTTCCCCTGCATCATCAATTTTCCCCTCTCTGCTGGAGTTTTCCTACCAACATAATCTTTTACATTGTATACAAAAGGGAAAGGAAAAAGACTTTTTTGAAGGAGATTCTGGAGTTCTTTCTACTATTCTTGTTACTTAAAAATAAAAAGTTAAAAGAAAATAATTCCTTTGATCCCACTTTCTTGTCAATCCACTACTCAGTGTCTCCTCAAAAAAACTC
>NW_005241784.1:0-248 GCF_000412655.1 Myotis brandtii
AGTTTCCCAGCTGGGGTGAGGTTATCAGGCAGTAACACAATATATTAAGGATCGTTGTTTACGTTGAATCCTGAGGATATTAATAGAATTGTTTCTGGTAGGGTAGATTTGGACTATGGTCCAATCTTTCCCCTCCCACTTTTGTGAGTAGTCTGGGAGCTTACAACTATCAGTCTTCGCCTTCTTAGGATATGTCCTCTTGAAAACTCAGGGTGATGCTCTGGCTTTGGTTTGTTGGAAGGATGCCA
>NW_005241785.1:0-248 GCF_000412655.1 Myotis brandtii
GAACCAAGCCCTTTTGGTTCATAGGTTGACACTCAACTGAGCCACTGAACCACACTGGCCAGGCTTCTACTTGTCTTTTTATTTAGGGTTTTACCACTCTCCTAAGGATCTAAGCCACCACTTAGCCTGTCATAGAGTCCCCAAGAGCCTGCCCCCAAATTCTCTTTACACTCCTTATTTTTACATTAAAAAATTTTTATTGGTTGATTTTAGAAAGAGAGAGAGAGAGAGACATTGATTTGTTGTTC
>NW_005241786.1:0-248 GCF_000412655.1 Myotis brandtii
CTGGGTTCGGGGACGTCCCGGCCTCACTCTGCGACCTGAGGGAGCTAGAGGTCGCCCAAGGTCACAGCAGCCTGGGGTGCGGCTGCTGCCCGATCCCCCATCCAGCCTGGCTTCCCCACAGTTCCCGCTCAGCCCTGCTCTGGGGGTGCCACAGGGCGACCCCCCCAACCTCCCCCGTTCTCCCCGAGGCCGGGACACTCACGCTGCTGCTGCTCCGAGATCTCGCAGTCCCGGGTGCCGCAGGGGCG
>NW_005241787.1:0-248 GCF_000412655.1 Myotis brandtii
ATTGGAAGACTTAATATTGTTAAAATGTCCATGCTACACAAATGTTCTATATTTTCAATGGAATCCCTATCAAAATCCCAATGGCATTATTGAAGAGATAGAAAAAAAATCTTACAATTCATATGAGTCTCAAATGACCCCATATAGCCAAAACACTCTTGGGGAAGAAAAACAAAGCTGGAGGCCTCATACTTTCTAATTTCAAAACACCTTACAAAACTACAGTAACCAGAACAGTGTGGTACTTG
>NW_005241788.1:0-248 GCF_000412655.1 Myotis brandtii
GGCACTCAGCAACTCACCAAGGTGACCAGGAGGCAGCAGCTGGGGAGGTGGGTGTTGCAGGGTCTGTTGCTGTGGTAGCGTGACCAAGGTGTCCAGAGCTGGCAGCGGGGAGGGGACATTATGGGTTCTGTTGCTGAAGCCACAATACAGAGATTTCAAGAAGCCAGAAGTTGGAGAGGCAGGAGTCCTGAGGGAGAGGGTCCCAGGAACTAGTAGCCAGGGAGGTAGAGGTCCTGGGATCTGTGAGT
>NW_005241789.1:0-248 GCF_000412655.1 Myotis brandtii
CTTAGTAGAATATTTATTACTTATTAACACAGAAAGTGTGTTTGCATGTGTGTGTGCATGTGCTGAAAAAAAATGTAGTTCTCTTACCTACCTATTGTTGGGGCTAGGAAAGATTTTAATGTGTTATACATGCTTAAAAACTAAATCCAGCCCTGGCTGGTGTGGCTCATTTGATTGAGCATCATCCCATGCATCTATAGATTGTTGGTTCAATCCCCAGCCAGGACACATGTCTAGGTTACAGGCTC
>NW_005241790.1:0-248 GCF_000412655.1 Myotis brandtii
CAGATGTTTGTGCCTTGATACCCCCTCTGATTGGCCATTGGTTACTACAGCAACTCTTGAGCTTAAGCCTCACGTGAAGTTCCCTCCTTCTTCTTATGGCTTCCCTTTTTACTGTGAAAAAAAAAAGTTGTCAATCTAATGGTTTTTCTTTTGAAGGCAATTAAAACTCTTTTTTATATATTTTTTTCCCACTTTTTTATGTTTTAAAGATTTTATTTTTTATTTAATTTCCTGCAGTTTCATTCTGA
>NW_005241791.1:0-248 GCF_000412655.1 Myotis brandtii
CTTTTAGTCAGGGCCTGTTTACAGGTTCCAGCCTGGCCGAGCCATGCTGGGGGCGCCACGAGAGGACCCAGGGTCCACCTTCGGGCCCAGGTGTTAAAGGAGAACGGTACCTATTGTCCCCCACCTGGGAGCAAAAGGCAGAATCAGTGAGGGTTCCAGAAGGTGAAGGTGGTAGAGCCCTCCCCTCCCCCACCAGCCACTGCCCACCTGAGGGCCAGGCTTTAACTCCCTGAGGCAGTTTTCCCTAC
>NW_005241792.1:0-248 GCF_000412655.1 Myotis brandtii
GTGGCCCTGGGGACACCCTGCGAGACAGAGCCCCACCCGCCATCAGCTGGGTGACAGTTAGGCTCCCGCCCCCACCCCATCCTGCCTGTGCCTCCGCCATCCCAGCGGCCCCAGGAGGAAGGGTTTGGGGCTGGCTAGCGGAGAAGCCCCTCCCTGTCCCAGGGCGCTGGGCTCACCCCCATGCCCCTCCCCTCCCTGCCCCAGAGCACCAGGCTCACCCCATGCCCCTGCCCTCCCTGCCCCAGGGG
>NW_005241793.1:0-248 GCF_000412655.1 Myotis brandtii
GGGCTCAATCTTCTTTTATACCACTCTCCTCTTCCCTTTGGTTTATCCCTAGTTTTGTTTTGTTTGTTTCGAGTTCATGGACCCTTTTTACTTTCTTTTTACAAGTGAGCAATTTCTACTCTCAGTGTTGTTTGTGGTTCTTTCTTTCTTGTGTCTTAAGCCTCTAGCCAATTATTTTCTTTGTCTTTCTTTCCCATTTTCTCATCACTAAGCACTCCCACCTCACTTGTTTTCTCTTTTATTCTCCT
>NW_005241794.1:0-248 GCF_000412655.1 Myotis brandtii
AATAAAATTCAAGAAAATTATTTTCAAGTTTTTTATTACAATTTCTGGAAAACATACAGTTGATTATATTTTTTCATAGAAAGGCAATGTTAAGATATGGGGTTATATTTCTGTACTAGAAGTCAGCAAATAAATCATTGGTCTAACCATCAAAATATGTCATTAAAGCAAAGCAAAACAAAACACCACACATAAAAAACAACCTACTCTAAAAGCCTATACTAATTTAAAATACTATTCCCAGCTCT
>NW_005241795.1:0-248 GCF_000412655.1 Myotis brandtii
CTTTTACTTTATTCCATGTAATTTAACTGAAGGTATTTCAACCTAGCATCACATATGATAGAAATTATGCCAACTCAAGTGTAAACAAATGATTTTAATTGGGACATGACATTTAAAGGCTACTAAATCAGATGCTCAAGGGTTTTCTTAAGTGAATATTTTTACATCTGAATATATTTTTTTCTGGTATGTATATATTAACATTAATCCTTAGTTAATGGTATTTTTACATTTTATAAGTATTTTTT
>NW_005241796.1:0-248 GCF_000412655.1 Myotis brandtii
ATTCCCAGTTAACATAAGGGAAAATATTAAATACAGAACAACTAAAGGACCACAACTGGAACCCAAATTTCCAGACTCCAAGGACAGTGCTCATCCAGAAAACTTCCTTTTATGTTCCCATCCCCAAAGGAACATAAAACCCACTTGAGGAGATGCTGCTTTACTTAGCATTTTTACTCCCTTTCCTATGAAACTATCTATATAAAGGATTAATGGACTTGAAGCTAATTATAAACAAATGTACCACA
>NW_005241797.1:0-248 GCF_000412655.1 Myotis brandtii
AACAGTCCTTTATCAGATATGTCTTTTGCAAATATTTCCTCCCAGTCTATGACTTATCTTTTCATTCACTTGACATTGTCTTTTACAGAGCAAAAGTTTTTAATTTTAATGAAGTTCAGTTTATCAATGATTTCTTTCACATATCATGCCTCTGTGTTGTATTTAAAAAGTTATCATCATACCCAAGGTCATCTAGGTTTTCTCTTATGTTATCTTCCAGAAGTTTTATAATTTTGCATTTTAATTTA
>NW_005241798.1:0-248 GCF_000412655.1 Myotis brandtii
CTCTAGCCTTTCAGTTTATCGGATTAAGTCCCAGCTCAGTATGTGAGTGTGTCTTGAAAATGTTCTAATATATAATCAGCATTCAATAAATATTAGTTCACTTCTTTCCTCTCCCTCCAGCAAAATGAACCCATTCCTAAAATAGGTCTGATATCATCAAGCCCTATGAGCTACCATGTTCATTTATTCAAATGTTCATTCATTCATGAGATGTTTATTGAGTCTGTGTAGAGTCATAAGAACATGAA
>NW_005241799.1:0-248 GCF_000412655.1 Myotis brandtii
CTGAGCAGCCGTGGGCTGGCCTCTAACCAGTGCCCACTGGGCATGAGAGGCTCTTGCTTCCTTGCTTCTGGGCATGTTCCTTGATTTGCATATTCATGCAAATGTGAAATCAGTTTCTGAGCCCTATGCTTCCTGAGGCTCCAGTTCACATTGTTCTTTACCTAGTTCCTCCTTACTTCTGGAAAGTCACGCTGGAAAGGGCAAAATGCAATAATTACACAAAACACACTAAGTGCAGATTAGGTAAA
>NW_005241800.1:0-248 GCF_000412655.1 Myotis brandtii
AAACACCTAGCTAGAAGCAGTTCAATAGATGTTAGACTTCTAGTGAGTGTTTTGGTTAAAAGACATTTCGATTCATGTAGACTGTTTGCGTCGAAAATTATATCTGATGAATCACATCCACTTCATGCAGACTTAATCAGCGCACAATCTTTTCATTCTACTCGTTCAACTTTCAAGTTTATGTATACCCGTACCACATCCTTTGGTAAATCTGTTTTACCTTATCTCGTACGTTTTCTAGTCAATCC
>NW_005241801.1:0-248 GCF_000412655.1 Myotis brandtii
CCTGTGCACAAATTCATGCACCAGGCCTCTAGTTTTTAATAACATCAAAGTGGAAAATTACCCCAATTCAAAAACAGAGACTCAAAGACCACCAGTGGGCCTCAGGGGTGTGGACTGGCCAGAGGCTGGACTTCCAAAAGGTGAACTGATTTGGGGCCCAAAGCATCAGGGGGCTTCTCCTGGATGCAGAAGGAAGTTCAGTTGCAGAGGGGCAGGGGAGAGCAGGCTGGAGAGGCCTCTGGATGGAG
>NW_005241802.1:0-248 GCF_000412655.1 Myotis brandtii
AGGAAAGGCTTCATACAGAAGGTGAACTTGGAGAATTCAAGTCAGGAAGAGAAGCCAAAAATCACATGAAGAAACGTGTGTGTGTGTATTAACTCATTAAAAATAAAAGGAGAACAGGGCCCACAGAAACAATAGATTCTCAGAGTTCTGACACCTCTAAAACCCAAAGTTATGTATCTTCAAGAAAACTGTGGAAAGTTTACTTAAGCTAGAAGTTGAGAAAAAGTAACAAAACTAATGTTTACTGA
>NW_005241803.1:0-248 GCF_000412655.1 Myotis brandtii
GATGAAATCGAAGGCTTCCCTCTGCAGGCTGCCTGCCACCACCCCAACCCACCTGACTAGAGGTGTTTAGGGTGAGATGTCTCAGAGCTGTAGAGCCCGAGTTTATATCCACAGCCAGCTCCAAGGCACGCACACACACATGTGCACACACATGCACACACATATGCACACACACATGCACACACACATGCACATACACCCCCAGCTTACAGTCCTGACACTGGACCGTGAGCTGTGTACACACCACC
>NW_005241804.1:0-248 GCF_000412655.1 Myotis brandtii
GGTCAGCTTTCTCTAAAACATGGGACAGTCTGCTTTGGGAAGCATGTGGTGAAAATGGAGATCACTTGGGATATTCAGGCTGAAGTGGGATTGTTAGTTTTCTGGATATAAAATAAGGGATTCACACTCTAGGGTTGAATTACAAAATGTACACATTTCTTCCTAACACTTCAGTAGGGTCCCTCATTCTTAGATGAGGGAAAGGGACTTGGCTAAGCTCATTCTGGAGATGAGTGATAGAACAGAGC
>NW_005241805.1:0-248 GCF_000412655.1 Myotis brandtii
GGCTGGGAGGAGCGTGTCTGCAGGTCCGAGGCAGTGCCAGGAGCCAGCATTCAAGGGGAGAAGATTCTGGAAGACGCTGCAGGGCTGGGGGGTGAAGCTAAAAAGCGCCCTCTCTTGGCCGAGGCCCCGGTTTCCCATTCTCCGCGGAAGCAGCTAGAAGCAGCTAGAAGCAGAGCGCAGCCATAGGAGGACCTGGACGGCCTCACAAAGAATCGCCGACTGCACCTCCCATTTCAAATGTCATGGAT
>NW_005241806.1:0-248 GCF_000412655.1 Myotis brandtii
TGGAGCGAGGGCCTGGCCCCTAACTGCCCGCTGCTGGTGAGGACGGGGCTGGTGGAGCTGACGGAGGCCCCAGAGAGTCAGGGGAACTCCGCCGCTTCCCAGTCGGGCCCACGCTGGCCACGCACTCCTCCGCCCTGGGCCACACCCACAGCTTGTCTCCTGGCACGGGACACCAGCCACGGGCGGGGGCCACGGAAACCGCCTCTTACATACTCGCCTGTCCCTTAAATTTCAAACAGAAGCCTCAT
>NW_005241807.1:0-248 GCF_000412655.1 Myotis brandtii
TTTTCACACAAATGAACAGATAAGTGAATGAATGAATGAATGAATGAATGAGTCAACAAAGGAACAAAACAAGCACCCACTTAAGCCAATGCGTCATTCTCCTCCCCGCCATTCCCAGACTCTGCTTGCACCCCAAAGAGACTGCACTGCCTCCTGAGAAGCCAGCTCACTTGTGCTCACTAACTGCTCTGGATAGCTCTTGTGTGGACCGGAAATCATTTCCCTTATGCTTTCCAACTACAGGGCTC
>NW_005241808.1:0-248 GCF_000412655.1 Myotis brandtii
GAGAGAAACATTGATCATATGTCTTTGTTTTTATCAAAATCATTTTAAAAGTAAAAGTTTAAAAATTAAATAGAAATATCCGTATAGAATAAGGATATAAACAAATATTTTTATACAGCTATATAATGTGTTTAAGCTAAGTGATATTACAAAAGAGTCCGTGTTTTACAATTTTTAAATCTATACTAATAAAAGGCTAGGTGGCCCTCGTGCCTTGGTGCAACGCCCTCACATCATCACAAGATGGC
>NW_005241809.1:0-248 GCF_000412655.1 Myotis brandtii
ATGACTGATGTCACTTCTCCTCAATTAGCTGCCCTGGCTTTCTCCTCTCTGAAAGGAAAACGCAAAGGAAGCCTGATCAATCACTGTTCCTGAGATGCAAAGGGAAGGCTGTGTCCTCCTTGTCACGGGGGAACAGACAGTGGAATCACATGCTTACACAGCCAGGCCCCAGGCTTCCTGCACCATAACCGAACTCTGTGCCAATGTCAACGGACTACATTAGAGGTTTAATGAACACCCAGAATGTT
>NW_005241810.1:0-248 GCF_000412655.1 Myotis brandtii
TGCTGAGGGAGCGAGGCTGCCATTTTGCACTGGGGACCCCCCTCCCCGCCCCAGGTGTTTCTGGTCAACAGAGTCCTCACAGGCCCCTGAAAGCCGCCCGGGGAGCCCACCGCTCAGCACAGCATCCCAGACCCTTAAAGCTCCTCCCTGTGCTAAACTCTACTTAAGGAAAAGACACCCACAAATTAAATGCAAGCCTCCGAGGAACATGGCCTGCCGGGGGTGGGGTGTGGGCAGGGGGTGGGGGC
>NW_005241811.1:0-248 GCF_000412655.1 Myotis brandtii
GGCAGGGAGGTGAGCCCTCCCCAGCTCCCACACCCTGGGCCCGGCTCAGCCGGACCCTCAGCGCCTAATTCCCGCCATCACCCCCCCAGGAGCGCCTCTTAGCCGTGAATTACGTCTGGAGGATTTGTGTGGACTCCCCGAAACCACCCGTCAACAAACTGAGATGTGAAAGGCAGTCGGACAAGGCGGTGACCCCAGGTCACAGGCGTCAGAGTGGCCAGCTCAGCGGGGCGGGGAGGGCAGGCTCT
>NW_005241812.1:0-248 GCF_000412655.1 Myotis brandtii
CTCAAGAAGAAAGTTGTTAAAGGGAAAAACATAAGAGAGGTGAATCTTAAAATAGCCTTTTTGCAGCCATTCTAGGAAGCCTCTCATAATCATTGAATTTAGTTTTAGGTACAGTACTGTGATATTCTTATGGCAAATGCCTAAAAAACAGAATATAATGATTCGAAATAAAATTACTGCTTCTAGTGCTTATGAAGATGAAATCTCCATTTTAAAAAAATAGTTTTCAGCTTGCCATCACTTTGCTC
>NW_005241813.1:0-248 GCF_000412655.1 Myotis brandtii
GGAATTAAAAAATAAACATGTCTAAGCAATCATAAGTCACATAAAAAATCAAAATGGACATTAGAAATTAATTAGAATAGCACATATAGGCTGAAGTTAAAGCAATACGGAAATAAATATAAGGCAGCGATTAACTTAAGAAGCTAGAGGAGGAACAGAAAATAAAATAAACCCAAAGTAGAAAGAAATCAACCATAATAAAGGAACCCTAACCAGTTTGGCTCAGTGGTTGGAGCATCAGCCCATGG
>NW_005241814.1:0-248 GCF_000412655.1 Myotis brandtii
AGAAGCGATCTCACGTCCAATGTGCAGCATTTGGGGAAAGAGGACCCGAAGGCCCATGTTTTATGCTTAACCATGGAATATACTTGTTATTCAAGGTGAATTCTCAGCTTCCGCTTCTTCACGTGTTGGTGGGAAAGGGGTCTATTGAATATACATACAAATGAGTTTGGGTTCTTCATAAGGTGCCCCAAATCTAGAAATTACTCATATCCATCACATCTTCCCTCTGCAAATCTTAGAAGTTATGT
>NW_005241815.1:0-248 GCF_000412655.1 Myotis brandtii
TATAATATAATGATCATTTGTAACTCTGTCCTGTCACTATACAGCTCTTTTGTTTGCATTCATGTTTGCGATCACATTGGTGGCCAGTATTACTTCTTCTATTGTTTTGGAAATGAGAAAAAATCTAGGAATTTAGCACATGCATGCTTTATTTATCCTGAGATGCAACGCCTTGGTGTGATGACATGCTGCAGGTGTGGGTGAGGCCTCGCCAGATCGGAGAAAATTGGTGGGAGAACTGTATCCCC
>NW_005241816.1:0-248 GCF_000412655.1 Myotis brandtii
ATAGTTTGTAGCTATGAGGTGCGAGGAAACAAGATTAAAATCTGGACAAGCAATTAAACTATTGTAATAGTTTTGAAAAGCAGTGATGAGGGCTTCACCAGAGTTTCAGGAATGGGAAGAAGTCAAGAGAATAACTGGACACAGTAGAACTGTGAGGGGCAGGGGTTCACTTCCGCATGTGGAGCTGTGATGACCACAAAGACGACAGAGCTAGGGAGTACTGGAGAAGAAGCAAGCTTGAGGGGGAA
>NW_005241817.1:0-248 GCF_000412655.1 Myotis brandtii
AGGGAGAGAGAGAAAGAAACATCTAAAAATATAAGACGATCCACTATTCAGAAATGTGTCAATATGCTTGAGAATTTTCCATGAACAGTTTAAAAGAGCACACAGAGTTGAGAGTAGTTTCATAAGTTCACTTTTAGAAATATGATTGTGTTGAAAAACATAAATAGAAGAGAGGAACCAGACAAAAGTCCAGGCACAGTGAAATCAACAAAGAAAAGATGGGAATAAGAGGGCTAATAAATATGTGA
>NW_005241818.1:0-248 GCF_000412655.1 Myotis brandtii
TGAGGTGCACCCTGGAAGCCCCCTAAAAAGCTTCTTCCACTCAGCATTTCAAGGAAGCGATATATTGAGTTTCCAGGGAACTTCTTGGGTGCCAGTCCCCGATGCCCCACATGGGGCCGATGTCGTCTGCAAGAGGCTCAACAAGGACCAATACATCAGGGACACATTAGAGTGGCTCCTCAGTGACATTTGCCCCCAATTAGTCACGGGCCTCCTTGAAGCAGGACAGCAGGATCTGGAGAAGCAAG
>NW_005241819.1:0-248 GCF_000412655.1 Myotis brandtii
CCAGAAATCAAAGGGATGCTAGGAGATGCACTTCCTTGTTTATTCGTGTTGCTGGCAGAATTCAATTCTTGCTTTTTATTATGTTAAGAGGATTCAAATATCCATCCAATATCATTTTCCTATATCTTGAAGAGTTTCCTTTAGCATTTCTTATCATGCCATTATACTGGCAATGGGTTGTCTGAATGAGTATCATCTGAAAATATCTTTAATTTGCCTTCATTCTTGAAGGAACATATCCTGACTCT
>NW_005241820.1:0-248 GCF_000412655.1 Myotis brandtii
TGCCGTCAGCCAGATACTGTAAACAACTCTAACCCCCAAAAAAAGGTTACCTCTGTCCCCCCCACACACGCACACACTCATACACACGCATGCCTGCACGCACACACGCACACACATGCACACACACACGCATACCTGCACGCACACACATGCACACATGCACGCCCTGAGGTCTGGCACCGTGTCCTGGGCCGGTGCACGCACACCCCCGTCTGCAGGAGACCCCGTCCCGCTCGTCCACGCGGCTG
>NW_005241821.1:0-248 GCF_000412655.1 Myotis brandtii
AGAACAGGGTGGGAAGGCAGGTATTCCCCAGACTGGCCTGTGCACCGGGGATGGTGCTGGAGCCCAGGACATGGGAGGGAGAGACGTGGCCAGCCCAGCCGTGGCCCAGCCTGGAGGCGAGCAGCCATGGAGACAGCATTGCAGCAGCCCCGAGGGGCCTGCTTCCCTGAGGGACGTGGGCTGGTTTGAAGGTGCAGCCAGGAAGCCAGGATTCTTTGGTTCCTGATTTGAAAACCCCAGGACCCCGG
>NW_005241822.1:0-248 GCF_000412655.1 Myotis brandtii
CCTGCCTGGTACGGGGCATCCCTTTGCCCGGTGTGTCCGCGCTGTATACGCTCCGCCCGTCAGTCGCTTAGCGGCCGGCTTGGTCATCAGATCGACTGTGGCGGCACCGACTGTGGTGGCACCGCAGAGCTCACGTTCCGGTGACCCAAGTCTGACTTCACGTGGCCCCAAGCCACTCACATAGCTTTTGTTACAGTGTCTTGTTAGAGCTGTTCTACTTTATCACTAGTGTTTGTTAGCTACTGTTG
>NW_005241823.1:0-248 GCF_000412655.1 Myotis brandtii
ACACCCGCCGTGACCCCGAAACACCCGCCGTGACCCCCAAAACACCTGCCGTGACCCCGAGACACCCGCCATGACCCTGAGACACCTGCCGTGACCCCAAGACACCCGCCATGACCCCCAAAACACCCGCCGTGACCCCGAAACACCTGCCGTGACCCCGAGACACCCGCCGTGACCCTGCAGAACTGCCCTTAGACCGCGGGCGGGCGCAGTCCTGGCCTCTCCTGTCACCACCCGGCAAGAAGCTG
>NW_005241824.1:0-248 GCF_000412655.1 Myotis brandtii
TGCATTCAGTGAGGTGTGAGGTTAGCTGAGACCTAGTGGACTACCGTGGCCTATTCAGGGGGAATGTCACGATATAATCTCTCCAACTAGTTAGTCCTAAACTCTTGATTCAGGCATGACTACAGAATCTCACTAGGTACTAAGTGAAAACTAATTACGTACTGTCAGTATTGTTTGTGTCCCTTTGGTGCCTGGCAGAGCATCTGGCATATGGCTTACTAGTTGCTTGTTACTTCAGTTATTGACTA
>NW_005241825.1:0-248 GCF_000412655.1 Myotis brandtii
AGCCCCTCCCCCAGGCCAGCCCCACCCTCTATGGGCCCCCCCATACCAATCGGAGGTGGAGCAGGCCAGCCAACCTCCCACAGCCCCTACCCCTACCGTTGACCCCAGATTGCCCCCCGACCCTATTCGGGGGCGGGGCCAGCCGGCCCACCACCCACAGCCCCTCCCAATGGCTGGCCCCGCCCACAATCAGCCACCCACCCCAATTGGGGGCGGGGCCCACCAGCCAATTGCCCTCAGCCCCTCCC
>NW_005241826.1:0-248 GCF_000412655.1 Myotis brandtii
CCAGTAGGGGGCATGCATGAGGCAGCCAATTGATGTTGCACTCTCACATTGATGGTTTTTTTCTCTCTCCTTCTCTCTTCCACTCTCTAAAAAAATCAATAAAAAAATCTTTAAAAAAGTACAATATATGTCATGATTATTGTCTTAGTTTCCTAGGGTAGCTACAATAAAGAACAACAATTGGTATATTTTTTAAAACAAAAAAATATTATTTTTTCACAGTTCTGGAGGCTAGAAGTTCAAGATCA
>NW_005241827.1:0-248 GCF_000412655.1 Myotis brandtii
GTCTATAGACAGCATTGTGAAAATGGGCAAACTCTCTCTGAGTGAGTCATTGTTTAGATTACTGATGTCCAAAAGCTGCTCTAGTCTGAGTACAGAAAAACCATACTTACAAGATATACAGCAAATAATATACCAATTTTGTTTTTGTTTTTATCATCTTTCTAGCTCTTTTACCATTTCTCCTTTGTAATGTAGTTGTGATAGTAATTGCAGGGTGTAACTACTTGCCAATTTATCAAAGGCTATTT
>NW_005241828.1:0-248 GCF_000412655.1 Myotis brandtii
CGGCCGCCCGGCCACGGACGGGCTCGCAGCCGTCACAGGACACCGTGTTCCGACTCCATAATCACATGCAGATGTCCTGTTTCAACAGGTTAATGGCCAGCCTCTTACAGAAGGAATTCAGGCTAAATTTAGTGTCTGAGAAGGGCCAGGCCGGAAATAGACCTCGGGCCAGCCAGCCGGGCCGTTTTCCTCCGAGAAGGTGAGCGGACGTTCTTCCCGAGCTCCGTCCTCCCGGCAGCAAACAGGTG
>NW_005241829.1:0-248 GCF_000412655.1 Myotis brandtii
TTTCCTTACTTTTTAATATAGAGACTGGCTGTAAGCACCTAACCTTTACAAAAAAATTTTAATTACTTCAACTATTCCTGCCAACATTTTGATAACTTTAATGAAATATTAAATATGCTTACATGCAACCCAGTAAAACCTGGAAAATATTTAAACTCAATCTTAATGACACTTTTGACTGTCATCCTAGCCTAGTGAATATTTTCTACTCACTTCCTTCAACTGTATTACCAACTCTAAACATGTTA
>NW_005241830.1:0-248 GCF_000412655.1 Myotis brandtii
TCATCTGTAAAATGGGATATCAGTAGTATGAGCCTGAATTAGTTGAAATAGGACAGGCTATGCTGTTGTAACAGCCCAAAGTCTTTATGACTCAATATAATAAAAGTTTATTTTTTATAAACAAGCTTCATTCACTTTATTTTTCTTGCTGGAGCTTGGGTCCTCTGCACTGAAACTCTGGGATGGGTCTTTACAAGATGGCCAGTGAGTCCCTGATAGGGAGACTTGGTGAACACAGTCTCTTTCCA
>NW_005241831.1:0-248 GCF_000412655.1 Myotis brandtii
GGGGCCCAGCCCCTCGGGGAGCCGCCCAGGCAGGATTGGGGGTGCGTTCTCCTGGTCACTCAGGTGCTCGCCCTGCAGCACGTCCTCCGTGTTCTCCCGGAGCAGGTCTCCAGGCACCGGCGTCACGTTGACCACCCTGGAGAGGCCAGGAGGGGTGATGGGCAAGGCTGGCATGGGGGCCCTCTCCTGCCAGCACCGGCCCTGGAGATCACTGCCAGATGGGCATGGGCATGGGCACAGGGGAGGCC
>NW_005241832.1:0-248 GCF_000412655.1 Myotis brandtii
GAAGTAGATGGAAGGGAGCGGTGAGCCTGGTGGAGGCGCTGCCTCAGGCAAGTGTGTGGAGGAGTCCTTGTCCTCGGAGCTGTCGGATGGTCAGTCCCCTGAGCCGGAGTGTCACCCACCTGCCCCATCTAGTCACTGCCGCCTGAACCGTGCTCAGAAGGGATCCTATTTCAGCTCCTCTGCAACCACCCGTGTCCTGGCCTCCACTGTTGTGTGCCTGACTGTTCAGTCTCCCAGACACCACTCCT
>NW_005241833.1:0-248 GCF_000412655.1 Myotis brandtii
CCTTTCATTTTGCTTGTTGGTCCCTGAACAGCTCTAAACTTGCATTTGCTTCGAGCTCTGCCCACGTTCCAAGAGGCTAGGATTGACTACACGCGGTTGGTTTTTTGTGTTTACATACGTCCCACTATGGAGCTGTGAGTATACAGATAGAATGACACGTCCACGTGGATGTACCTTTCGGCCAGTGATACTGGGCTCTCTGTGTGAGCCACAGCCTCTGTGATGGGGACTGAGATGAGGGCACTGTC
>NW_005241834.1:0-248 GCF_000412655.1 Myotis brandtii
AACAACCATGACTGCTCGCTTGAAAAATAAGGACCAACTTGGATTTTAAAGTAACCAAGTGATTTCTTCATCAGGAAACAGAAAGTGGGAAGGAAAATATCAAACCTATTAAAATATTAGTAGAGCTTTAAAATTTTATTTTATTATGGAAAAGAAAAAAAAACATGCTTTACAGTAAAAGAACTTTTAACAACACAAATATACCTATTTTAAAAAAATAATTTAATAGAACCCTAAATTGAGAATTC
>NW_005241835.1:0-248 GCF_000412655.1 Myotis brandtii
GAGCTCTGCAGCGGAGTGGAGAGGGGAGGGGGGAAGGTGCATGCTGAGCCATGAGCAATTCCCTAGGGCCTGGGCACAGGCAGCTCCCACCCATGAGAAACCCATCTCATTCACTTGACTCCCACTTCCCTCTTGACTTAGGTGCCTTTCCTTTGACAAGATGGACCCAGAGCATTCACAAAATATGCATCTACCAGGTACTAATTCATATCTATAAAATTAAAAAGAATGTCTAAAAATTAATAAAA
>NW_005241836.1:0-248 GCF_000412655.1 Myotis brandtii
GAGTTTGGAAGCATTTTCACATTACTGTTTGCTGTGTGGAAGTCGTTCAACAGATATTCTGTGAGCTCCTACTATGTGCCCATCATGATTTTTTTAGAAATGGGTTACAGTTTTAATCAATGCACTTTCATTGTCAATGCAGAAAAAGTTGGGTGTTCCCTGTTTTTAACTTGTTTTTCATACAAATTTCAAATCCTTTGTAGATTTTGTTTGTTTGTTTTCATCTGTTTCTTTTGTTAAACTTTTTA
>NW_005241837.1:0-248 GCF_000412655.1 Myotis brandtii
AAGATGAATATGTCAATCACACCCAAACATTTTCTCATCCCCCTCTGTAGTCCCTCCTCACCCCTTCCCTCCCAACTCCCCCATTACTCCCACCCTGTCCCAGGGAGTCACTGCTCTGTCTTCTGTCGCTACAGATTAGTTTGTGTTTTCTGGAGTTTCATATAAATGGAATTGTACAGTATGTACTCGTTTTTTGTCTGGCATCTTTTACTCACCATAATTATTTTGAGATTCATCCATGTTGTTCC
>NW_005241838.1:0-248 GCF_000412655.1 Myotis brandtii
GTCGAGTGGTAATGCATTAACAATTACTCAGCAGTAACAACAACCATTATTTATAATCTATGAATTATTTTTTTTAACTTTTGGGGTGAAAGATATTATATTTTCGGAACATTTGCATAGATGCAACACTGTTAAAAATATGGCAGGTTGAAAATATGTATTGTTAGCATTTATAATATACTTAATTCATATAGCAGTGTCCAAAGAGCTTAAAGTGAGTTCACATACATTATGTTATTTATTCTCAT
>NW_005241839.1:0-248 GCF_000412655.1 Myotis brandtii
TTCCTTCCGGTGACCCCACAGCGGCCGCTCGGCCGCAGGCCTGGCGGGGACCCGGACACCAGAGGGCTGAACGAATGCTGCGTGACCACCGTTAGACCTCAGACAGTTTGCAGAGGAAATGTAAAGTGCCGCATCCCTGATTCCCACCCCAACCGGAGCAGCTACTCCCCCAGCTTTGAAAACTGTCCCCTGGGCCGTCAAAGACGCGGCTCCCTTTCGCTTCTGTCTCGCTGACATCCGTGAAGACG
>NW_005241840.1:0-248 GCF_000412655.1 Myotis brandtii
TGTGCATTTGTGTGTGAGAATGTGAGAGTGAGTGTGAGCATGTGGATGGAAGGGAGTGTGAGTGTAACTGAGGAGTGTGTGTGGGCACATGTGTGTGAGAGTCGTGTAAGCATGTGACTGTGTGTTGGTGAGGTGGTCACACCTCCCTTGGAGGAGACTGGTGGGGGGCACCTAAATGAAGACAGAAAATGGGGCTGCAAAGCCTTCAGACCTACTGAAGGGTCATCACCAAAAGGCCAACCATGGAG
>NW_005241841.1:0-248 GCF_000412655.1 Myotis brandtii
ATTTCAATCTAGAGAGTACATTGCCTCTCCAACTAGAATGTAAGCTTTTCTAGAGCAGAGACAAAACTCCTACTTGCATCTGCGATCACAGAGCCCCGTACACAGTAGGTATTAGTACAAGCATAAGTTTATTACATTGAAGCCTTCAGTGCTAGGATTATGTGATGACATCGGTTGATGGCCGTGAAAATGCTGAGAACTCAGTCAAACATCTCAAACCATCTGTCTCCTTGAAACATTGTCAGCTA
>NW_005241842.1:0-248 GCF_000412655.1 Myotis brandtii
TGTGTCAGTTTTTAAAAGATGTATTTCCAATCATATTTATTGTTCAAATATTTTTGTATTCTTACTAATTTGGCTATAAGCTTGAGCTATCATTTATTGGGAAATGTGTAATAAGTTCCTCACTATAATCATTTATTTATTTATTCTCACTTCTGCCAAGTTTTGCGTTTTGTATTTTTTTTTCAGATTTCTTCTTTTATTTATTTATTTATTTTTATTATTCTTTTTAAAAAATATTATAATAAGTA
>NW_005241843.1:0-248 GCF_000412655.1 Myotis brandtii
ACCAGATGACTGACCTCTGAGGAGTAAGCCAGTGACGCTTTTATTCCTGCTCATGCCTTGTGTCCACTGCACATCAACAGGGGCTCTTTGTCCCTCGGCCGATGGAGCAGCAGCCTTCCTGAACACGGCCAGTGTCTGTGCAGAGCTAGAGCAGAGCTTAGTCAACAATGAAACCTTTGACCCAGAAGTGTCACCAATCATAAGGTCCACGGTGCCTAAAAGTGGGCCAGACAATGCCACCCTTCCAT
>NW_005241844.1:0-248 GCF_000412655.1 Myotis brandtii
AAGGGGAATCACCTCTGGGCTCTGCGATGCTCCCACAAGATCTTGCCAGAATCCTTGGCTTTGCCGCGTGAGTGCCTGTGAATGGAGAGGACCTGGCTGGTGGGGGGAGGAGGCAAGGAAGCCACGTTTTAAGCATCGAACATGTCACGCGGCATCTGACTGCGGAAATCTCGTGCAACGCTCACTCACAGCACCGAAACCGCTATCCCCATCCCGCAAGCGCTGACCCATGCTCAGAGAGGCTGAGT
>NW_005241845.1:0-248 GCF_000412655.1 Myotis brandtii
GGAGGGAGGAGGGCGCACTGCGCGGCGATGGCGTCACACACGCCAACCCCTCGGCGGGAGGAAACCAGCACCGCATCCCGCATCCCGCGGAGGCAGCCGTCCACTTCCCGCACGTCCTGCCCACGGTGATGCCACAAAACGTCTCACCCAGTCGTTGCGCACAGTTAGGTTTTCGCACGCACGCACGCTTGCTCGCACGCACACACGCTCGCACGCTCACACGCACGCACGCTCACACGCTCACACGC
>NW_005241846.1:0-248 GCF_000412655.1 Myotis brandtii
TGAATGAGCAGGTAAGATAACAAGAAAGATGTTTAAACAGTCTTTGCAGGTAAGGGTCACTGAGGAAGCGCTCAGATGTTGCAGCATCCACTGAGCTAGAAACTGGAAAATGAGAAGTGGGTTAGAATTTCCCCATACTACTTTGATATGCACTAAATATGCTTTGCATAACTTCAAATACACCTTCTAACATTTTCTTGTAAGATTTTTTGTTTTTTAATCCTCACCTGAGGATATTTTCCATTGAT
>NW_005241847.1:0-248 GCF_000412655.1 Myotis brandtii
CTGGGGGCCTGGCCGTGTGGGGCTGAAGCAGCATCACGCAGCTCCGATGGCAGGGCCTGGACCATCTCTGTACACAGTGACAGTCAGTCTGGATCCTCCACGACTAATACCATTGGCTTTGGGATTTTCAAAATGGTGAAAGGTAAAACCCAAGATTCTGCAGCCTGCCTGAGCTAGTAGACAGGTCTCCTCGGGTGGTACTGGGGGCTCTAGGACAGCTGGCCTGGGCTGTTTAGGAGGTTTCTCAT
>NW_005241848.1:0-248 GCF_000412655.1 Myotis brandtii
AAAACACTAACTCAAAAAAGATATGCACCCCTATGTTTATGATAGCCAAGATATGAAAACAACCTACGTGTCCGACAACGGATTAATAGATAAATAAAAAGATGTAGTGTGTGTACACACACACACACACACTGGAATACCACTCAGCCATGAAAAAGAAGGAAGTGTTGCCATTTGCAACCATATGGATGGATCTTGAGAGTATTATGCCAAGTCAGAGAGACAAAGACAAATATTATATGATTTCG
>NW_005241849.1:0-248 GCF_000412655.1 Myotis brandtii
GGGCATGTGCCTGGATCGGGAATCGAACCTGTGACCTATTGGTTCATGGGCCGATGCTCAGCCATAGCACCACCCTGGCTGGGTGAAGCAATGGCTTGTAAGCTGGAGGTAAATGGTTAGGGCTGTAATGTAAAGCGACGCCCGGGGCTGCATTGTGAGGCCTGAATTGGCCGTGTGGGTGCAGGGAGCCTGTTTAGGAAGGAATTCAGTTGCCTGAGCAAGAAATGATGGACAGTGTGGTGGCAGTG
>NW_005241850.1:0-248 GCF_000412655.1 Myotis brandtii
CACTGGAAGGTAAGAAAGTTTCACAGAGGCATGCATCATTGGTTTGCTCACTGAAAAATCCCAAGTGTTAGAATATTTGCTGGCTCGTGGTTATATTCAATAGGTATAAATCAATGAATGAAAAATAGAACAAATGTATATCAAAATTTATTCACAATAAAGGGTTCTCTGAGCCACCTCAATGGACATGGTTGAAGAGTGGATCACCGAGTCTCACATGACAAACCCACTCTATCAACATTATCTCC
>NW_005241851.1:0-248 GCF_000412655.1 Myotis brandtii
AAACTCACAGTCCCTGATTTAAAAACTTACTGCATGCAAACCTACATTAATCAAGACAGTGTGTTACTGGCATGAGGATAAACATGTAGATCAATGAATTAGATTTCAGAGTCAGAAATAAACCTTCTCATTAACAACCAATTTTCCACATGTAGTGTCAAAAATTCAATGGGGAAGATATGATCTTTTGAACAAAGAATGCTGAGAAAATTGGTTGCCTACCTCACACCATATAGAAAAATTAACTC
>NW_005241852.1:0-248 GCF_000412655.1 Myotis brandtii
ATCAGAGCCTGGATCAGGCTGGTTGGCTGCCGCAGTGTGGGTCATAGCCACCAGTTGTCCCAGTCATTCTGGTCGCTCTGCCATCATGGTCGCTGGGCTTTTATATACACAGGTAAAATGTGGGCCCTCCGTAGACCAGGAGGAGTCCATCTCAGCAGATAAATTCCTTCTCGGGGTTCACATAAAATGAATCTTTTCTCTTGGGATCCACACTCTTTTATTTTTTTTAATATATTTTATTGATTTTT
>NW_005241853.1:0-248 GCF_000412655.1 Myotis brandtii
CCCGGGGCCGGGCAGTGTTTGCCGGCAGAGGTCAGGCGGCAACTTGGTCCCATTTTCCCCGGCCCCGTCCTGGGTACCTGGGGCCGTGATCCCCGTGACCCCGATGCCGGGCAGGCTGTGGGGGCGGCGCTTCTGGGACACACCTGGTGCGCACCTGGAGGAGAGGGGGTGGTCGCAGCCCGGGACTTCATTGGCTGGGGCGATGGGTGGGTGACACAGCCCAGGGACCAGCTGGGCACCAGGGGCGG
>NW_005241854.1:0-248 GCF_000412655.1 Myotis brandtii
CTGCCCCCCCCGCCCCCCCCCCTTTTTTTTTTGGTGCCCTGATCAGGAATCAAATCGTAGAGTTCTGGTGCATAGGATGATGCTCAACTCACTGAGCCACACCGACCAGGGCAAACCCTGCCCTTTTCATCTCTACTCAATGAATCTCCTTGAGGATGAATAGGTTATTCGCATCAGCTAAAAAAACAAGGTGTAGTTAAAAGCATAACCAGCCCTAACCGGTTTGGCTCTGTGGATAGAGCGTCAGC
>NW_005241855.1:0-248 GCF_000412655.1 Myotis brandtii
GGAAGTAGAGCAAGAAAATTATTTGATGAGCTACAGCGTAAGCAGTTGCCTTCTTTGGGAAAGCCTATTTGGCTGTGTATGATTGGTTGTTCTTACCTTTTATGTTCTTGGATGCCATTGTATGGACTCTGGCTCAGGTATTACTTTGCTTGCTGGGCTACCCAGGCCCTACAGCCCCCTCAGTCTAGTAGCCTTCCTGTTTAATTACTTTAACAGTATATACATGGGCAGGATTACAGAGTTCTTTG
>NW_005241856.1:0-248 GCF_000412655.1 Myotis brandtii
TTTAATGGCAGTAATACAATTATTGGATAAAGAGACCACAGGAGAAAGGGCAGGTGACATTTCTGGAAGACAGATACAGCGTACAAAAAGGGAGTGGAATAGAGCCATGCAACAATCATTGTAAAAATACACTACATTATATACATATTTGTACCACCAACTTTCTGAAATAGTATTTACACTTTTGTTAGAATCCTGGTTAGAGAACAAATTTTTAAAAGCTTGGCCTGATGGCAAATGAAAATTTG
>NW_005241857.1:0-248 GCF_000412655.1 Myotis brandtii
TGGGGAGACTGGTGGGGTGATCGGGGGCCCCCGCTGGCACCGGCCTTGGCCAGCCTGGCACCACCTGCTTGCTGACCCCGTCCCCCCCCCCTGCTGATGCCACCCACTCGCCAGCCAGACCCACCCCCTGATTGCCCTGCTGCCGCCACCAGTTGCCTCCCTCAGTGGGGTGACTGGCGGGGCAATCACGGGGGTGGGGGGGACCTACTGTCACCTGCCTTGGCTGGCCTGGGACCTGCAGGCTGGGG
>NW_005241858.1:0-248 GCF_000412655.1 Myotis brandtii
TCATTAAGTTGCTTGTAATTCTCACTCAGATGTTTGCGCATCCTTATAACCATTACTTTTAATTCTTTATCTGACAAATTACTTGCCCCTGTTTCATTTAGTTCCTTTTGTGGCAATTCCTCCTTTTCTTTCATTTGGGGGTTATATCTTTGTTTTCCCATTTTAGCAGTCCAGTAGTCTGGGGAGCTGGGTGAGGTGGGTGGGTTTATCGTGTTGTTCCATGTGTTCAGAGGTGACTGGTCCCACCA
>NW_005241859.1:0-248 GCF_000412655.1 Myotis brandtii
TGTTCTCAGAGGGAAGAGAGATGGAAGGAGAGGAGCAATTCTTGGGGAGGCTGATTTTCCCCATTATTTCATCTTCATCACATTCCTAAATAATGCCCTCATGTCTACATTATTGAGGCCAACCCTGAACCAAAATGGGACACCTGTGTGTGGCTCACCTCTCACAGAGCTGCCCAGGAAAGTCATGCCTCCATGCATTACTCCTCACCCCACCCCACCCGCAGCCTAAGTTGAGCACCTGGGACAGA
>NW_005241860.1:0-248 GCF_000412655.1 Myotis brandtii
CAACGCTTTATCCACTGAGCCAAACCGGTTTCGGCTATCCTTCACACTTTCAATGTCACAAAACACCTGGGAGAGTTCCTTCGGTGTGAATTTTTCACTCACTCACTTTCTCTGCAACGTCTGCCTCCTTTTCATCACCACCACTTTCCTCGCTTACGTTCATAAATTCACTTTTACTAACTTTTCCTGGCTGCATATCTAGAGTTGAATAGTTATAGCTCACGGCCATTTACCTTGGATTTGGACTT
>NW_005241861.1:0-248 GCF_000412655.1 Myotis brandtii
GAATAAATGCTGCTAACATTTTAAAGTTTAGCTGAAAGAAACGGAAAACTTTTTGGTTGGTGGTGTTGCTATTACTTGGGAAAGGATGAACTTTTGAAATTTTGCAAAATACAGGGTTGATGATTATTGGTACTTTAGCAATGGAGGGATTAATAAAATGCACGTATAGAAGTATTTTCACTTTTTATGTCAGATTAATAGAAAATACAAGAATATTTCCAGTATTTAAATAATTGTATTTGAGTGAC
>NW_005241862.1:0-248 GCF_000412655.1 Myotis brandtii
TAACTCTCTATTCCTCTCTCTTCCTCTCTGTAAGAAAACCTATAAAATATATTTAAAAATAAGTGTTTAGATAGAAGTGACCATGCTTAATTACACAGCGCTGAGATGAGGATGGAGTTCCAAACAGAAAGAGAAGACAGGAGAACGGAGAGCACCTTGAAGGCCCTAGGAAGTCACGTGGATCTGTGTCCTGGGGGATCCAAGCTTCTTTCTCACCAGCAGGAATCACTCCTGCCTTCAGGCTTCCT
>NW_005241863.1:0-248 GCF_000412655.1 Myotis brandtii
TGCAGTAATTAGTTTGTGTTGTAGTTTTTTTAGCAGTTACTTTTCTTTCTAGTCTTCTGGTGGCAGTGTTGCTTTAAAATACCGGCCCAAACCTCCCATGGGAGAAGTGAAGTATTCTTGGTAATATATGTTATAATCCAGTGAAAACTGTCCTCATAGAGAAGAAAGGCATGCTCTACGGTTATTATGAAGATGTAATAGTGAAATTTGTGTGAGTTTTGGGAAGGATTGACTTTTACAGGATAATA
>NW_005241864.1:0-248 GCF_000412655.1 Myotis brandtii
CAGTTGGGGGTGACCAGGTCAGCAGAAGGGGGCAGTTGGGGGCTACCAGGCCAACAGAGGGGGCCAGTTGGGGTTGACCAGGCCAGCAGAGGGGGCCAGTTGGGGTTGACCAGACCAGCAGAGGGGGGCAGTTGGGAGCGACCAGGCCAGCAGTGGGGGCAGAAAGGGGTGACCAGGCTGGCGGAGGGGGCATTTAGGAGCAACCAGGCCAGCAGGGAAGGGGCAGTGGGAGGCGACCTGGCTGGCAG
>NW_005241865.1:0-248 GCF_000412655.1 Myotis brandtii
TCCCACCCCGGGCCAGGCCTTGAAGGTGGGGCCCTCTGCCCACCCCCGGCCAGATCTGGGGCCCCTCCCAGCCCAGAGGTCCCCCACTCCACCCAGAGCTCCCCCCCTCCTCGCTGAGAGGCAGCAGGCAGGGCAGAGGGTCAGCCAGGAGCTGGAGGAGGAAGCCTGGGAGGCTTCTCGCAGGGGGTGGCAGGGAAGCGGGCCTTCCAGAACGGCCGGTGAGACGAGGAAACATGGCCGGTGCCCGC
>NW_005241866.1:0-248 GCF_000412655.1 Myotis brandtii
GGGAAGGGGGTGTGCGCGGCAGCGGGCCGTAGTTTCAGTATAAACAAGGAGCCCGGCTGGTTGTGCGGGATTTTTCTCCACGTCCCGCGCGCTTCTGCTCCCCGGCCTTTGGTAGTGTTTGTGGGCGCGCGGCCAACAGCCGGGAAGGCGAGGACTGGGGTCCATCTGCAGGTAGGTGTTCCCTGGCCAGGCCATTCTTCTGGGAGGACGGAGCGGGGCCGCGGGAAGCGAAGGGCTGCGCTGCGCTC
>NW_005241867.1:0-248 GCF_000412655.1 Myotis brandtii
TGATTGCCACCTGCCTCCAAATCAAGGCTGATAACATCACAGCAGAGAGAGCATTGATTTCCATACTAATTCCTGTCGGAAAGTAATTCAGGAAGGTCCCGATCCTGTGAATCCTTAGAAGAAGTGAGGCCCTGAATTTGTCAAATAAATAAACGGGACCCCACTGCTGGTCCCCAGAGCCCCAACGTCTGGGACCTGCTGGTTTGTCCCATGGGAGGGGAGCACCAGCCGGGCGCCCGGGGCAGAGG
>NW_005241868.1:0-248 GCF_000412655.1 Myotis brandtii
TTGGTTGCTTGAGAGTTAGTTGGTATCAACATGACAGACTTCAAGAGCTAAGTGAATAAGGGAGTGGACAGATAAAGTTTGCCATAGTGTAAAAGTGGAGGGTGGTGGAGCCACAGCAGCCGCAGAGGGGAACATAAGGTAGCTGGGCAGACATGTGCATGCGCTGATACATGGGAAATGTGGGTAGAATGTGAAACTGATTGGTCATCTGATCCAGAGCAGGAAAGTGGTTCCTTCTCAGACCCAGA
>NW_005241869.1:0-248 GCF_000412655.1 Myotis brandtii
TGAGTCTTGGCTCTGAATTCTTTCTTAGCCAAAACTCCAGGACCAAAGTTTCATATCCTGGTGCTGTTTCACGGCAGCAGAGGCAGCTGGGTTGAGGGCTCTGGCTCTGCCGTGGAACTGGAACACGAGGCAGGAGACGAGAACACGCCTGATCATAGAGACTAGGCCCTAAGCAAGTTAGGTGGTTTCCTACAGATTCACCATTTGCGGTCTATTGAAGTATGGTACCTATTTGCTTTGTTTAACAA
>NW_005241870.1:0-248 GCF_000412655.1 Myotis brandtii
CAGTTTGCTGACCACTGGCCTAGGGCCATCTGAAAAGCAATTACCCTAAAAGGAATAAGGTGAGCACCTGCAGACCAAAGGATGAAGCGGGTACTAAAAGGGGGAGGAGATTCATGTCAAAGGAATTTTAGGTGCAAGTTCCATCTGGAGGATCTTAGAAGAACTCATAGAAAGCCAAAGAATACTCCTTTGTCCCCCTGAAGACATTGAAACCTAATTAAAAGTTTAGCAAGCTAGTGAGGTCTTTG
>NW_005241871.1:0-248 GCF_000412655.1 Myotis brandtii
AAAACTCACAAAACAAACAATAACAACCACAACAAGCCTGCAGTGGAGGGAGAATCTGACTTCTAGACTCCACATTTCAATACTCAAAATGACCAGTTCTTACCAAAACATTGTGAGGCATGCCAAGAAACAAGGAAGTACGCCCTGCCACACACAAAAGTGATAGAAACTTTTCCTGAGGAAACCGAGACATGGGACTTACTTATAAATCGACTATTTTAAATACTCTCCAAGAGCTAAAGGAAACC
>NW_005241872.1:0-248 GCF_000412655.1 Myotis brandtii
GCCTTTTTATACACACGCAGGTGCACGCGCGAATATAGACATGCACACGTGTGCTCACTGACAGACACATGCACACACGTGCGTATATGCACAGAGATGCTCGAAGGCACGTGCATACACATGGAGGCACATACACGCACACGCCTGCAATACCCACAGGTACACGCATGCACGCAAACATGCACACCTGGGCGCACACACCAGCGCCTAGACCAGCGACGGCGAACCTTTTGAGCTCGGCGTGCCAG
>NW_005241873.1:0-248 GCF_000412655.1 Myotis brandtii
AAGAAAAATAAAGCAGAGTTAGGGGACAGAGAGAGACGGGGAAGTGTGTTATTTTGGGTAGGTGGTCACGAAGGCCTCTGGGAAGAGATGCCATTTGAGTAGAGACCTGAATGAAGGGAAGGAAATAAGTCCAGCACAGCCTGGACTGTGGTGGGGGATCCTGAAGGGCTTCAAGTAGATAGCTCCTCAGCTGAGACCTGAAGGAGGAGCTTTCCAGAAGAAGAGCGGCTGTCGCAGGGACAGGAGTG
>NW_005241874.1:0-248 GCF_000412655.1 Myotis brandtii
TTCTTCTATTGCTCTTCTTTAGATATTCCACTGCAAGAAGAGCTAATGCCATTATGAAATTAAAGAGGAGTTTATTGATCAAGTACATGGATATTGGATTCAAATGGATATGGATTTGACCCCCTTACAAACCACCTGTTAGCTATGTGGTTTTAGGTAAAAAAGTTAACCTCCCTAAATCTTAGACATCAATTATATTTGTAAAATATCTACTATACAGAGCACATTGGCTGGCATATAGTAACTGG
>NW_005241875.1:0-248 GCF_000412655.1 Myotis brandtii
AATTTAAATCTTACCTAAAACCATTATTTTGCAACTTTATAATACTAAGCTGTAAAATAAATGTGCATTAATTTACAATATTCTTTCTCATATTTAAGGATTGATCATTAGCTTTACAAACTTAGACTCCTCAACTCCTCCACCCACGGCGAAGTCACCTACGTCTAAAGATGCTGAAAAAGACGAAGGCGACATGGCAGAGTTCTGACTCACGGAGGCGAAGGATCCGCTCCAAAGAATTAAGTCAG
>NW_005241876.1:0-248 GCF_000412655.1 Myotis brandtii
AAACATATTGACTTTCTAGAAGAATTTGGAGAAAACTGACATTATAATAGTGTTGACTCATCCTTCATGAGTACATTTCTGTCTTTATTCAGATCCTAAAGTGTATCCTTCAAGAACATTTTATAACAGTCTTCACGAGTACTTTATACCTCTCTGGTTACACTTATTCTAACAAAGAATTTGGATGGAAAATGCATTATAGAATCCAAACAACTGACTTAAAAACTTTTAATCCCAATGGATTTTTT
>NW_005241877.1:0-248 GCF_000412655.1 Myotis brandtii
TTATTAGAAACATAAAGCATCACCTCATTGAATCCTCTCAACAACCTGGGAGTTATTTGTTACCTATTTACTCGTGAGCAAACTGGTGCCCAAAGCAGGTGAAGCATCTTGTTGGGGTCACCAGGCTCTACACCACTCAGCGCCGTTGTCCCTGCTGGGTGGCTGACCCCAAATGAGTGGAGTGCTCCCCGCTCTCCTGCTCCAAGTCCCTTAACGCACAGTGGTCACAACATAACAGCGCTGCACTC
>NW_005241878.1:0-248 GCF_000412655.1 Myotis brandtii
TAAGCCCTGGCCAGTGTGGCTCAGTTGGTTGAGTGTCCTGCAGGATTGGGATTCTTTCTCATGCAAAAGCTAAGGTAACCCTTTAAAGAATTTAAATACCTTATAATCCCTCATACATTTGTGCTCCCCAATGTCTAAACCTTTCTATGTCATTATTTTCCTTTTATCTCTCTTTTTGTGAAAACACCATCATAGCTATCTTTTACTTAGGATTGACTTGTTTTAATAAACTTCTAAAATAAGCCTTT
>NW_005241879.1:0-248 GCF_000412655.1 Myotis brandtii
ATTAGTCATTCACTTGGATTATAGGGATGGATTTATTATCTCAAAGACTTAAACAAATCACAGAAACTTGTTAAACTGTTTCTTCTGTAAAATGAAATTGGTGAAACTCATACATTTGTATATGTTATGATTATAAGTCACAGTCTTCTATTTTGATTATTACCTTTCTATAGGAAGATGGCTTTCCCCCACTCATTTATTCATTTGTTCATTCACCAACCAACAACTTACAGCCTTGCTGTGATTGG
>NW_005241880.1:0-248 GCF_000412655.1 Myotis brandtii
GCGTTAGGTGTCCAAGTCTCTCCCGGAGGGAGCGTTCTGTCTTCTCTCTCTGTAACAACTTGTGTCGCCGCCGCCACCACCGAGGCCTCGTTTCTTCCAGGCCCCGTTTGACGCTGCCGCTCCGCCCGCGCTGTGACAGTAACGACGCCTCGCAGGCCCGGTGGGGGGGAGGGCTGTCCTCCAACCCCCACAACCAGGTGCCTCCATCCCATGTGACAGATGAGGAAACCGAGGCAAAGTGGGTCAGC
>NW_005241881.1:0-248 GCF_000412655.1 Myotis brandtii
CCTTGCGTCCGGCTCAGACTGGCTGTGAGGCGGTTTCTTTGCAGAAACTCAAGCTGGTGTCTGTTGGTTTTTCAGACAGCGAACAGCTTGCTGTGGCTTCTCTACAATTTATCCCGCAACCCCCGCGTGCAAGAAAAGCTCCTGGAGGAAATTCAGAGCGTCCTGCCTGAGAATCAGGTGCCGCGGGCAGAGGATGTGAGGAATATGCCATATCTGAAGGCCTGTCTGAAAGAATCCATGAGGTAAGC
>NW_005241882.1:0-248 GCF_000412655.1 Myotis brandtii
GGGCATGATCCCAAGGTCACCTGGGGGCTGCCCACAGTGTGGCATCTACCTTCTCCTGAGTCCACACAACCCCTTCCTGCTGCTGCAAGCACTGGGCTCCCCTCTCTTCTGCTCTCCCGGTTCTGTGCTCGCCTCTTGTGGTTGCAGCCTAACCCACAACCACCCTGGCAGGGATTCTGAGAAGCACAGCCTTCAGGCTTCCAGCTTCTGAAAAACAGAGGCAGCGGAGGGGTGGGAGGAGGGCAGGG
>NW_005241883.1:0-248 GCF_000412655.1 Myotis brandtii
GTATAGAGGAAGTAGAAAGAGGATGATTGGATAAGAAAAAAGAGAAAGAGAAGAAAATAATACTAATAATAATAAATTTTAAAAATTGATTTAAAAATAGGATAAAAAAATAAATGAAATTAGAGTGATGGAAAAATAATGTGAAAAGGAGAAAATAAAGAAACAAATGAAAAAGGAAACTAATGAAGAAAGAAAAAAAGATAACAAAATAAAAATAAAATAAAATGAAAATGAAAAAGTGAAGTGTC
>NW_005241884.1:0-248 GCF_000412655.1 Myotis brandtii
TTTCTACTCTCTTTTTTAATATTTAAATGTAACTAAGACAAAACTATGGAGTCAAAAGATTAGTGTTTGCCAGGGGTGGTGGTGGTAAGAGATGAATAGGCAGAGCACAGAGAATTTTTATGAAGATAATTTGTATGATATTATAATGATGGAGATATGTCATTATATATTTGTCTAAACCCATAAAATGTACAACAGCAAGAATGAACTCTAAGGTAAATTATGGACTTTGGGTGATTATGATGTGT
>NW_005241885.1:0-248 GCF_000412655.1 Myotis brandtii
TGACATACATATGATGGTTTTATTTTGAAATGTAAGGAAAAATAACAAAAAATGAGAAAAATTATACTGAAAATCTGAAGTCCAAATATAGGACCCTGTTTTTAATGCTGATTGATCAGTGATAGAGACTTTGCAGGAGAAAACAGGATCAACTCTATGAAGGCGTCAGAAGACTTGACTGAATGTTGGGCGCCCGATGCAATGCACAGACGAGGTATCACAGAACTGTACACGTGAAACCTAGATAG
>NW_005241886.1:0-248 GCF_000412655.1 Myotis brandtii
TCTCAAAGCAATCCAATTGGTTGTGTCTATATCATCTGATGACAACTTGGAAGTTTGTGAGATAGCCAGCTACCTCAAGACATTTTTCCATAATAATATCATTTCTAGCATGTTTAATAGTATACCATTAAACTAATTAAGTGATAACTAAATATAGTAGTTCCCCTTATCTGTGGTTTTGCTTTTAGCAATTTGTTACCCATGTCAACAGCAGTCCAAAAATATTAAATGGAAAATTCCAGAAGTAA
>NW_005241887.1:0-248 GCF_000412655.1 Myotis brandtii
ACAGCTTGAGTGTTTTTGCTACTCAGGACTCTTTGACTTGGAAGCGACAGAAACACAATTCAAACCACTTTAGGCTAAAGGAAATTGACTATCTATACCAGAGATGGAAATCAGGGTATGACTGGATATAACAGGATATAACTTTTACATCACATAATGTAAAAGAGTAAACACTATCTAAGTTCAGTAGAATTCAGTTGAACTCCCAGCTGATTCGATCTGTAGCTCTCAGCTTTAGCTGCACATTA